>NC_141685.1:513167796-513390296 GCF_964263255.1 Lissotriton vulgaris | reverse complement strand
ACATAGGGTGGGAAGCTGACGTGCTTCAGCATATGGAACTATAAACATTTATTTTTCAAATTTACTGGAAATAAAAAGTGAAAATGTAAATGTTGGCAGCATTTTGAAAGGAAAGATCTGCAACCACCGGCAGTCACTGGGTTGCAGGAGCTGATGGACTCAAGCCTGTCGGGCGAAGCATCGTTGCACCGCCACAGTGGACGAGTCCTTTGCCAGGTGCATGGAGCGTCGCTGCACCGCAAGAGTGGACAAGTCCTTTGACGGGTGCGTGGAGCGTTGGGGGTGCAGGTGAGGGGCCTGCACGTGGGGAGGCGGGAGAGGCTCATCCGCGCCGCCTGTCCCTCCCAGTGCACCCCACGGCGTCTTGCTGACATTTGTTATGGCCGGACCTGGCGATGAAGAGAGGGGGGGGTCGGAGGCATATGCAAGACATCCCCCCTCGTGGCCAGCAAGGCGCCGAAAGATTATCATCCGCGCCGTCTCTCCCTCCCAGTGTACCCCACGGCGTTTTGCTGACATTTGTTATGGCCGGACCAGGCGATGAAGAGAGGGGGGGGGTCGGAGGCATATGCAAGACATCCCCCCCTCGTGGCCTGCAAGGCGCCGAAAGAGGAAGAGAATGGGAAGACAACTACATCTCGGGTCGGGCCCATGCCTTCTCTGGCCGATGGCGACCGGCTGCTCTTTGCCACGGCCCCAGGAACGGATTCCTTGGTTCATCCTGGGGACAGGCCTTGGTGCATGGTGTCGCCTCTGGACTATTCGCGTAATGGTTCTCCATAGTTGTTTTAATATATTTTTGTTCAAGAATAAAAACGTTTTAATCTGTTATTTTGCTGTCGTGTGGTATATTTCTAATATTTGTCGCTCTGATGTCGTTTCCCCTCCCAAATGGAACATGTGATTGTAATCTACAGCCGGACATTCCGACAGGACATGAGAGCAAAAGGGGGGGGGTCAGATCTGAAGTTGGGCAGGCGATAAGATCACGTTTTGCTATGTAGGGCTATCTATGTTCGTGATGGGGCCTAAAAGGGGGCAAGATGGCGTCGAGCTCGGTTTCTCTCACTAGTTTCACTAGTTTTATATTTCTCATGAGGGGTTGTTCCTAATGTTTCTATTTTAGCAAGGTCAAAAAGAGATCCTATCAGTGGCCTATTGATTTTGTTCGATTCCTTTTGTTTTCTCTAACGAGTTTTAAGTTAAAGTTTGCTAGTACGATACAGCGGCTAGTCCGCATTTTATATATATGTCTTTTTTATTAGGGGTGTTTTCCGGTGGAGTCGGACGATCTACCTCTAATAAACGGTAAGTGTTCCTCTGAAGGAATGCGTCTTGAAAGTGGCTGACTGTAATGTATGATATTTCACTCAGTGACTTTCAGGCCCATGCTGTTTCAAAATTGTGCATGTGTTTGAAGCAGGCGTAGGTATTGACGCAGCATAGAAACTACTAGGAACCAATTGGAAGTGTTGTTTTCAAGTCACATGACTTCACATGCGCGTCTCAGGACGTGTACGCGGTGATAGTATCTGGTTGGAAGTAGCGGTCCAATTTCAAAACGTGAAAAGGAGTAAATCGAAACATATCCGGATTTAATATATCTTCTGAGTAGTATAAGTTCTATGGTGGGTGTATGAAGAAATTTAATAAGTTGCAATCGCGAACTTTTCCCGAAATATATATATAGGCGGTTGCGCGCACACGGTCGCGCACGATCGAAAGCCGATAAACGCCCTTTATAATATGCTCCTGGAGCTGTTTTTGGAAAGTTCAAATTGCAAAGTTTTCACGAAATATATAGGCAGGTGCGCGCACTCGGTCGCGCACGAAAGCCTGGAAATGCGATATCCATTTTATTGACAACTGTTGCCGAGAGTGCGCACACCGGGTCGCGCACAAAAGTTTAGTAAGGCTATTTTTATTTACAGACAAATTTTAATGTGTTTAAAAAAAGGCAAGGTACAGACTTTCGAATTCTGTATCGCTTTACAAGGAGTCTCTATGCAACTTGAACAGTGAAGAAAACGGCTTGTTTTCGAAAAAAATATTGCCAGAACTTTATTGCCAAAAGTATAGGTTGCATACACGACATTTTTCTGAATTAGCATTTTAAAAACCAATGAAATTCACAGAAAAAACCATAGGTTTTACACACGTTATAGTTAGGAAGTAGCATTTAAAAAACCTATGAAATTCACTGAAAAAACCATAGGTTTGACACATGTTATAGTTAGCTGGAAATTTTACTGACATAAAACCAATGAAATTCCACGTTATAGTTAGTTGGACTCACTATAACTTGCGCGTGCAATGCACTGCTGATGACGTCACATATTACATCACTCATGACATGGTCAGTGACATCACTCATGACATCACTGATGACACCATCCAGTGAATATGTGTCTTTCCGAAAAATAAATATTAGTGAGTTATGTTTAAATATTTAAATATATATATTAGTGTTTCACTTTGTGTATAAGTGGCTACATGTGTTGGTAAGTAGCTACATGCGTATGTATATGGGTTATTAGATATTTTTATTAGTATCAGTATGAGTGTCTATATGGTTTGGTGGGGGTATTACTTAGCACATAGATGCATGAGTGACTGACTCTCTGTTTGTATGTGTTTTGAAGACAGCATATATACAGGACTGTATGGGTGGATGAGTGTCTATATGTGTTTGTTAGTGAGTGAATGACTGTCTCACTAGTGTCTTTATCAGTAACTACATATGTTTTAATCTAGTATATATGAATATTGATGTATATAAGTGAGTATATGTGAGAGTAAGAGATTGTAAGAGTTCCTGTTTAAATAAGTATGTGTTTCTATAAGTGATTGTTTAAGAGAATAAATATGTGTAATTTTCAATAGAAGTAAGGTGGAAGTGTGTGTATAACTCTATATTCAAATAAATGGATGTTCAATAGTTTATTTGCACGTGTGAATATGTGTGTGAGTAACTTTTGGATGACTGTCGGTGTGTAACAGGATGTATAGGTGTATCACTTCATATGATGAGTGAGTATATGTATGAGTGACTATATAGAACTGTTGGTGAATGAGTGGATGTGTATATAGATAGTGGAATTACTGAATTGCTTGTTGTAACTGATATAGGTATCTCCATTTTTTTTTAAATTTCAGTTTCTATTTTTGAATATGTGTCTCAAGGGTTACATTACAGTGAAAGGAGGTCTGTCACTATGTCACAAGGATGGTGTCATCAGTGATGTCACTGACCATGTCATGAGTTATGTAATATGTGACGTCATCAGCAGTGCATTGCACGCGCAAGTTATAGTGAGTCCAACTAACTATAACATGGAATTTCATTGGTTTTATGTCAGTAAAATTTCCAGCTAACTATAACATGTGTCAAACCTATGGTTTTTTCAGTGAATTTCATAGGTTTTTTAAATGCTACTTCCTAACTATAACGTGTGTAAAACCTATGGTTTTTTCTGTGAATATATAAATATATATATATATATATATATATATATATATATATATATATATATATATATATTATATATATTATATATATATATATATATATTATATATATATATATTCACTGAAAAAACCATAGTTCAGTTCAGCAAACTAAAACTCGCGGGACCGCAATGCACTGCTGATGATGTCACATATTACATCACTCATGACATGGTCAGTGACATCACTCATGACATCACTGATGACATGTCAAATGACATCACTGATGACATCACTGATGACATCATCCTTGTAAAAAAGTGGCAGACCTCCTCTCAGCGTAAAATAACCTTTGACACACACATTCAAAAATAGAAACTAACATTTTCTTAAAAATGGAGATACCAATACGAATAACAACAACCTATTAGGTAATTCCAATATCTACATGCACATCCACTCATTCACCAACAGTTCTATATACTCACTCATACATGTACTTACTCAACATATGTACTCAAACACCTATACATCCTGTTACACACTAATACTCATCCATATAGTTTCTCACACACATATTCACACATGCAAAAAAATATCAAAAATCCATTTACTTGATTATACTGCTATATACACACCACTACACGTACTTCTACAGAAACATACACATATTTACTCTCTTAGACAATCAATTTAAAAAGCACATACTTATTTATATGGGTACTCTTCCAAACTGTCACTCTTACATATACTCAATTATATACATAATAACTCACATATACTAGTTTAAAACATATGTAGTTACTCATGAATACACTATTGAGACAGTCATTCACTCACTAACCCACCCATACACACAATCATCCACCCATACAGACTTGAACACATGCTGTCTTCAAAATACATACAAATAGTGAATCACTCATTCATGCATCTGTGCGCTAAGTAATATCCCCCACCGAAACATACAGACACTCAAACTGATACTCAAAAAAAAAACCTATACATACTCATGTAGCTACTCACCAACCCATGCAGCCACTTATACACAAAGTGAGACACTGATACATATATTTAAAAATTCAAACATTACTTGCTAATAAAAGTATTCACTAAGATACACTTAATAAGTCAGTTAACCAATAATAATAATAATAATAATATTCCACATTTGTAAAGCGCACAATCACCCGCAAGGGTCTCTAGGCGCTGGTGGCCGTCAGGAAGACTAAGCAAACTATTGCCCAGAGTCACATGATGCTGAGCTAATCTGCCGCCGGTGCCAGGGATTGAACAGTGAACCCCAGGTTCCGGAGTCAGTCGCACCCATTTAGACACTTACTTACCCATTTATTTTTCCATC
This sequence comes from Lissotriton vulgaris, assembly GCF_964263255.1. Lineage (NCBI taxonomy): Eukaryota > Metazoa > Chordata > Amphibia > Caudata > Salamandridae > Lissotriton > Lissotriton vulgaris. The sequence goes on along the minus strand of NC_141685.1, from coordinate 513,385,486 downwards.
GACCTTTAGATATACACATATAAAAATATGTATTTTTCAGAAAGACACACATTCATTGGATGATGTCATCAGTGATGTAATTTGACATGTCATGAGTGATGTCATGAGTGATGTCACTGACCATGTCATGAGTGATATAATATGTGACATCATCAGCAGTGCATTTCGGTCGCGCGAGTTATAGTTAGCTGAACTAACTATAACGGGGGAATTTCAAAGGTTTTGTATGAGTGATATGTCCAGCTAACTATAATATGTGTGAAACCTATGGTTTTTTCAGTGATTTGCAAGGTTTTTTAAATGCTAACTCCTAACTATAACGTGTGTGAAACCTATGTTTTTTTCAGTGAATTTGCAAAGTTTTTTAAATGCTAATTCCTAACTATGACGTGTGTGAAACCTATGGTTTTTTCAGTGAATTTCTAAGGTTTTTAAATGCTAATTCCTAACTATAACGTGTGTGAAATGTATGGTTTTTTCAGTGATTTTACAAAGTTTTTTAAATACTAATTCCTAACTATAACAAGTCTAAAACCTATGTTTTTTCAATGAATTTGCAAAGTTTTTTGAATGCTAATTCCTAACTATGACATGTGCTAATTTCTGTATCAATTTTTATGTTTTTTAATATATTTATTTTCCACAAACTGCCTTGATATGTTGTAATACATTGACTGTATCCTGTAATAAGCAACACCACAGCTACTTTTTATGATTTGGATAAAGTTGAACAGTATAGTCTACATCTTCAATCAACATATAAGCACTCAAATTAGTCATTTACCTTGTTTTTTGGGTTTTTTTTTCTAACCTGCGAGCAACGTGCGAGCACCTCGCTATTTTAAATATTTTTTTTGCCCTTTGGGGTCCTTCAGGGACCCTTGAGAAGGCCTTGGAGGTCAGGGAGTCTCTACACTGCCCCCTTTTCTCATTCTCCACTATTGTTTTTGAGTCACTTCTGCCTCGAGGGTGCGTGCAACGTGCGCGCACCTCGTGTTTTTAAAAAAAACAACTTTTTGCCCTTCGGAATCCTTCAGGGACCCCCTGAGAAGGCCTAGGGGGTCAGGGAGTCTCTACCCTGCCTCCTTTTGACGTTTTTAAAAGTATTTACGAAAATCGGGTAAAACGTCATTCATATGCGACGGTCACGCAACGTGCGCGCGCCCATGCGGGCGCCCGTGCACGCACGTAAAGTCATGTGACTAGAAAACAACACTTTTGATTGGTTTATACTAGTTTCTTTTCCAGAATCTTCAAAAACCCTACCCACTTCCCTCACTATCTCTTTCACTTTTCTGGGAGAAGGATCTTTGCTGATTTGTTCCAGCTTTTTTGGCAAAAAGGCAGAGCAACAGCAGCAACAGGATTCATCATCATCTGACTCAAATGTGGGGTTTGTTGAAGAGCAGCCACATGGTAAGAAGACCAAGGAGTCCTTTATATGGAACTTTTTCACCTTTCCAGAGGGGCAGATGAAAGTAAATGCACGAAGGTCACCTGCAAAATCTGTGGTAGTGGGCTTTCTAGAGGAGACCCAAAGAAACACTAATCTTTTAGTATACATACAATGATTAGGCACATGAAAAATGGGCATCCTAACAACTATGCAAGGGCATATACCCAAGCCCTTGCAGCGAACCCTCCAGCTGCTGTCCCCAGCACTTCATCCGCAGTAGCATCTCCTTCATCGACTGCTCTGAATATCCAGCCACTTTTCGCCAATGTCCTCCTCTGATGCAACTTCTGTAATGAGATTCTTTGTTATGGAGAGCAGAGTCTTAACTTAATGGAGTTGAAGATTACCCAGCACACATGCTCCCGCCAATAATTTTTTTCATTTATTAATTTTTGTTCCTGTTGAGCAGTTATTTGTTACCAAGAAGAGCTATATCTCTTATATACGGTGTCATACTTTTTTTGAATGAATGTGTAGTGTATAAATGAATGACTAAAAATGACTTAGTGAAGGGGAGGAAGAGACTGATGGAATGAGTGAGGAAAGGGTAGTATGGAGAGTGAGGAAAGGGGAGTCAAAGAGTGACTGAAACAAGGGGACTAAGGGTAGGGGAGTGAGGTAAGGGGAGAGAAGGAGTAAGGGAAGGGCAGTAAGGAAAGGAAAGCAAGGGAAGAGGAGTGAGAAAAGGGGAGCATGGAACAGAGACAGGGAAGGGGAGTAAGAGATGGAGAGGGAGAAGTAGAGCAGAGTAAAGGGAGTGAAGGTAAGAGAAGTGGAGTGACAGGGAGGGAAGGGGTATGAGGATGAGAAGGGGAGTAAGGGAAATTGAGAGATGGGAGTGAGGGAGAGAGAAGTGGAGTGAGGGGATGGAGGGAGTTAGTAAAGGGAAATGAGATAAGGGAAGTCAGGAATAGAGTGAGAGAAGGAGAGCGAGGGGGAGTGAGGAAAAGAGAGCAGGAAAGTGAAGGGGTGAGAAATACAGATAGGATAAAGTGCAGAGGGGGAAAGGGAGTGACGGTGAGTGAAGGGCAGTGACAGTTAGGGATGGAGTATGAGGGTAAGGTAAGACTCTACCATTTTGCCAAATTTCTTGTAATTCCATTCAGCCGTTCGGGCTGTAGCCGTGTCTAATCGTCCTATGGAAAATAACATGGGGAAAACACGTTTTGGGACCCCCCTTTTTTCTCAGCCCCCACTTGACGAATCCCCCCAAATCTTTCGGGGAAGGAGCGGAGCGGAGCGGGCCATCTTTTTTGAGAAATTCGCGAAGGTTTAACAACCAGCGCCAAATTTATTCCCAATAAGTTGGAATCAACTGCCCGATAACCTACGGCTTGAACCTAATCATCTATTGTTTAGAAAGCGGCTGAAGACCTTCCTGTTCTGCTGAGTGATTTTGTTCTGTTATGGGTCAAAAACGCTGGGATGCCTCCGGGTAGCCAGCGCTATACAAATCCGTACTCATTCATTCATTCAATAAAATGTTGAGGATTTCCTATGGAAACTAGGTCCTAACTATAACTACCTACTGGCGACCGCCAGTAGGTAATATATATATATATATATACATACATATATATATATATATATATATATATATATATATATATATATATATATATATATATATATATATATATATATATATATATATATATATATATATATATATATATATATATATATATATATCCTGAACTCCGTTTCCACACAAGCTCGCGCTGTTTTCCTCAGCCAGCAAGTAGACACCGGACACGGACCTCGAGGTACTTTACAAATTTATTTCGCAGAAAGAGTCACAGACGTTTCGGCTCAGCGGAGCCTTGATCACATGACAGCGATTACAATGCAAGGTACACCTTTTAAAGTGCTAGTGTGTGATTAACTAAAATCACCTGTGCAAATGTGTGTATAGACATGAAAGACATACTAGGCTGGGCACCCAACAGTATTAATACCATGTTCTTAATAGATGTAAAATACATTTAAAAATTAACATGTAAAATACGCTAAAATAATGTTTTCAATGTTAATTAGAATCCGTAAATGGTTCTTTCGACAATCGTTGTAAAATACCCTGAACAGTTAAAATGAACAAATCAGTTTAAAAATGACCTTATTTACAAAATGCACCGTTTGCCTACCACTTAACTCTAAATATTGGTAAGTTTGAATTAGGACCTAGGATTAAAAATGGAAGTAATTGTAAAGTGCTATGTGCCAACATTATAAAGTGCAAAATCGTGCTAATATATATATATACACATATATATATACATATATATATATATATATATATATATATTCACTGAAAAAACCATAGGTTATAGACCATATATAGTTAGGAATTCGCATTTACAAAACCTTATTTTACTCACACAAAACCATTGAAATTCCATATATAGTTAGTTGCACTAACTATATATCGCGCACCCGCAATCCACTGCTGATGATGTCACATATTACATCATTCATGACATGGTCAGTGACATCACTGATGACATCACTGATGACATCTCAAATGACATCACTGATGACATCTCAAATGACATCACTGATGACATCACTGATGACATCTCATTTGACATTACTGATCACATCACTGATGATATCATTCATGTGATAATACGATGAACCTCTTCAGACTCTAATATAACCTTAGATACAATCAGTGTAAACAGACACTCACAGACTGTCACTCATCCATGGAGTTACTCACACACCTAGTCAGTCATGCAAAGAATCAATCACACCTCCATTTCCTCAACTATACAGTTATACAAACTTAACTTATTCAAACATATACTAACACATATTTACTCTCTTATACAATCCCTGATACAAGTTCACAATGATCCATACAGCCACTCACACATTCACTGGCTCTTATGCACAGTTATTTATATATGTCAACTCTCACATGTACTGTGTTTTACATATGTACTTACTTTGACATGTAGCACTGAGATATCCATTCACTCACCAATACACTCATGCACACAGTCAACCGCCCATACAGCTGTTTCCACATGCACTTTTGAAACCATACATCTAGTGAATCAACTGCTCACACATCTATGCACAGAGTCATACACCTCCCAGCCACCCACACACACACTCAGTCTCCCATACAAATACTTGGGCAACCAATCAATAACCCATATAGTTACTCATATAGCTACTTATCAACACATGCAACAGTTTACAGAACAACAGACATAATGATGCACAAATTAAGACAGTTTAGTCACTAACCCATGCACTCAGTGAGACACATTTAATCACTCACTCATACAGTCAGTCATGCACCTACTAAATCCTTCATCCAGACACTTATACATCCACTCATTCTTCAATATGTAAGACATATTTTAACTTTACAGAAACATACAGTCACTGGATGTTGTCATCAGTGATGTCATCAGTGATGTCATTTGAGATGTCATCAGTGATGTCATCAGTGATGTCACTGACCATGTCATGAATGATGTAATATGTGACATCATCAGCAGTGGATTGCGGGTGCGCGATATATAGTTAGTGCAACTAACTATATATGGAATTTCAATGGTTTTGTGTGAGTAAAATAAGGTTTTGTAAATGCGAATTCCTAACTATATATGGTCTATAACCTATGGTTTTTTCAGTGAATTTTCAAGGTTTTGTAAATGCTAATTCCTAACTATATATGGTCTATAACCTATGGTTTTTTCAGTGAATTTTCAAGGTTTTGTAAATGCTAATTCCTAACTATATATGGTCTATAGCCTATGGTTTTTTCAGTGAATATATATATATACATACATATATAAACATATATCATCTGTATATCTATATAAATACAAACATAAATGCATGCATACATATACTTATATGCATTTTAGGGTTGTTAGGGCGTTTTCGTGTGTATTATGTTGCTTTTTTAGGGCTTTTGGGTCAATTAAGTAGGGTTCCCGGAGCCTAGGGCTGAGGGGGCGGTTCAGTTTCGTGCGTATTGGTGTTGGCAAGGTTTTGAGGGATTTTGGCGGTTTTTGGTCGAGATTTGGCCGTTTTATGGCTTTTTTGTGTGTTTGCGGGTGGGCGCGTATTCAGGTTGAAATTCGTCCCCGTTCCAGTGGATGGATTGGGCTGATTTTTAGTGAGATGTTAGGGAATCGCTGGAACTAGTGTCCAGCCAAGTTTGAAGCGGATCGGAGCAGTGGAAGTGCTTTAAAGAGCAATTTTTGTGCGGAGTAGCGAATTGCCATGTTATTCAATGGGAGTTTTTGGTGCGCATGGAGAAGGTGAATTTGGGGTGTTCCAGTTGCGCTAGAGGGACGGGGCTTGGGTGAGCTGTAGGGAGAGTGGATCGGCAGGTGTGCCGAATTTTTGGGATTTGTTGGCCGAAGGGAAGGGTGTGCTTGGGCAAAGTCGATTTGGTGAAAACGGTGCGTTATTTACATGAAAGTTGAAAAAACACTAATAAAAGCAAAGCTAAAAAGCCACCTCATTACAAACAGAATGGCTTTAACTTAAACGAGGGCGAGATCTATTGCATTTTCAATGCTTGTTTACTTTGGCTCCATCAAGAAGGCATTCAGATGTGTCACACATTTGCCATAAATTCTGAATGTTAGCACTCTAGTTGCACATTAGATCACTGTAGTAAAGCCACTGCTCACCAGGGACGTCTGCTGCTGGTATTCAAAGTGCATGTTTCAGTCTGCATGTCAGAATTTTTTTAATGAAATAGAAGAGGATTTGAGAAGTCACTCAAAATGATCCCTAATTTTTCTTTCTGAAGCACTAATCATACTTTCTATGGCAAAATTAACCCCCTCATGTTGTTCCTTTTTAAATTGAGTGTTTTCAGACTTACCACTTCATTCCAATCAAGATGGCTTCTGGTGTGCCATACTTTTGTCATAAGTAAGACTGTTAGCGCTCTAGTTGTTCTTTAGAACACTCTGGGACATTCTGTCATTGAGCTATACTTGGGGTACATCTGGGTGATATTTGGGCTACATTTAGGCTCTTTTGTCTCTGGTGGCCATCTTGGGAGACTATGTCAGAATTTTTTAATGAAATTAAAGAGGGTTTGAGAAGTCACTCAAAATGTGCCCTAATTTTTCTTTCTGCAGCACTAATCATAATTCATATGGCAAAATATACCCCCTCATTTTGTTCCTTTTTAAATTAAATGTTTTAAGAGTTACCACTTTATTCCAATCAAGATGGCTTCAGGTGTGCCATACCTTTGTAATAAGTAGGACTGTTAGCGCTCTAGTTGTTCTTTAGAACACTCTGGGACATTCTGTCATTGGGCTATACTTGGGCTACATCTGGGTGATATTTGGGCTACATTTGGGCTCTTTTGTCTTTGGTGGCCATTTTGGGAGACTGCATGTCAGAATTTTTTAATGAAATAGAAGAGGATTTGAAAAGTCACTCAAAATGTGCCCTAATTTTTCTTTCTGCAGCACTAATAATACTTTCTATTGCATAATATACCCCCTCATTTTGTTCCTTTTTAAATTAAATGTCTTAAGAGTTACCACTTTATTCCCATCACGATGGCTCCAGGTGTGCTATACCTTTGTAATAAGTAGGACTGTTAGCGCTCTAGTTGTTCTTTAGAACACTCTGGGACATTCTGTCATTGGGCTATACTTGGGCTACATCTGGGTGATATTTGGGCTACATTTGGGCTCTTTTGTCTCTGGTGGCCATTTTGGGAGACTGCATGTCAGAATGTTTTAATGAAATAGAAAAGGATTTGAGAAGTCACTCAAAATGTGCCCTAATTTTTCATTCTGCAGCACTAATCATACTTTCTATGGCAAAATATACCCCCTCATGTTGTTTCTTTTTAAATTAAATGTTTTAAGAGTTACCACTTTATTCCAATCAAGATGGCTTCAGGTGTGCCATACCTTTGTAATAAGTAGGACTGTTAGCGCTCTAGTTGTTCTTTAGAACACTCTAGGAGGCTGCAGTAGAACACAAAGGAATCAACTGACAGTCTCTGTCCTTGTTGGATGTACATGTTTTACTGAGAATGTCAGACTTCATTTTCACATGACTGAGAAAGATAATGTGAATTTACAGAAAATATGCTTTCAGTTTAGCTTATAGATCCCCTTCCAAACCACTGTGGGAAAATCATGAGATATTAGTTTTCTTTCAAACAATATTCATGATATCACAGCAGAAGGTTTTTTCACATGGTAAAATCACCTTAGAACCCACCACAATTCCTAAAACGAGTATGGTACCATCAACAAATGATTTATAATGTAACTAAAGTCCTAAAACCCTCTATTAACTACAATGCTTTTTAATGAGGTGCTATCATGTATATTGGTCCCAAGATGGCTGCCAACACTTCTTGGATGAAGTGCTGACAGCCAATCAGATCAGATGTGTGGTTAGGCTCCGCCCAGATATATATCTTGTTTTGAACCTAAATTACTCAAAATCCACTGGAGCACATATATTGAGACCTAGCAAAGGCACATCGGGCTAACAGTCCCTACAATTTTGCCAAGTTTCGTGCAAATCCATTCAGCCGTTCGAGCTAAAAGTGAGGCCAACCGCCCTATGGAAATTAACATGGGAAAAAAGCGTTTTGGGACCCCCCTTTTTTCTCGGCCCCCCCTTGATGAAACCCCCCCAAATTGTCAGGGGCTGCTCAGAAACAAAATGTTCCATTTTCCTGAAAATTTCAGCCAATTCCGTCCACAAACGCCAAAGGTATTAGACATAGAATTTTCAAAAATCCCATAGAGAAAAAATCCTAACTATATATACCTACTGGCGACCGCCAGTAGGTAATATATATATATATATATATATATTATCGTTCCACAAGTGCCCACACTTGGGATGCACTCCCCTCTGACAACTTTCGTTTATCCAGGCAGCAGCGCAGAAGGTAAATCCATAGGCAATATTATAACAAGCCTTGCGCGTTTCAGATACTTTTATCCTTGTTCACAGGCAACGTGCAGCAGACAAATAAAAGGCACAAAGACTGCAGTTAGAATCAGTCCAATACCTTTATTGGCCTCAGGTGTGGCCTCAATATTATCATGCCTCATGGGAACTGTAGTCTTTAGTTTAAGCCATGATTCCTGTTACAATGCAGTCTGTTGCTCGAACATATTTCATGCTGATCTCGCCATTAGTGAGCCTTCTATGGAAAACGTACCGCACTGCCAAACATCTAAGCCATGCCAAAGATCCGTTGTTAGCTCGTATTTGACAAACCGCCGGTCCGCTTTGCATGCGGTGGTGCATCCCCACGGCTGGACTGCCGCGTTCAATCTTATCGTTCCACAAGTGCCCACACTTTGGATGCACTCCCCTCTGACAACTTTCGTTTATCCAGGCAGCAGCGCAGAAGGTAAATCCATAGGCAATATTATAACAAGCCTTACGCATTTCAGATACTTTTATCCTTGTTCACAGGCAACGTGCAGCAGACAAATAAAAGGCACAAAGACTGCAGTTAGAATCAGTCCAATACCTTTATTGGCCTCAGGTGTGGCCTCAATATTATCATGCCTCATGGGAACTGTAGTCTTTAGTTTAAGCCATGATTCCTGTTACAATGCAGTCTGTTGCTCGAACATATTTCATGCTGATCTCGCCATTAGTGAGCCTTCTATGGAAAACGTACCGCACTGCCAAACATCTAAGCCATGCCAAAGATCCGTTGTTAGCTCGTATTTGACGAACCGCCGGTCCGCTTTGCATGCGGTGGTGCATCCCCACGGCTGGACTGCCGCGTTCAATCTTATCGTTCCACAAGTGCCCACACTTGGGATGCACTCCCCTCTGACAACTTTCGTTTATCCAGGCAGCAGCGCAGAAGGTAAATCCATAGGCAATATTATAACAAGCCTTACGCGTTTCAGATACTTTTATCCTTGTTCACAGGCAACGTGCAGCAGACAAATAAAAGGCACAAAGACTGCAGTTAGAATCAGTCCAATACCTTTATTGGCCTCAGGTGTGGCCTCAATATTATCATGCCTCATGGGAACTGTAGTCTTTAGTTTAAGCCATGATTCCTGTTACAATGCAGTCTGTTGCTCGAACATATTTCATGCTGATCTTGCCATTAGTGAGCCTTCTATGGAAAACGTACCGCACTGCCAAACATCTAAGCCATGCCAAAGATCCGTTCTTAGCTCGTATTTGACGAACCGCCGGTCCGCTTTGCATGCGGTGGTGCATCCCCACGGCTGGACTGCCGCATTCAATCTTATCGTTCCACAAGTGCCCACACTTGGGATGCACTCCCCTCTGACAACTTTCGTTTATCCAGGCAGCAGCGCAGAAGGTAAATCCATAGGCAATATTATAACAAGCCTTACGCGTTTCAGATACTTTTATCCTTGTTCACAGGCAACGTGCAGCAGACAAATAAAAGGCACAAAGACTGCAGTTAGAATCAGTCCAATACCTTTATTGGCCTCAGGTGTGGCCTCAATATTATCATGCCTCATGGGAACTGTAGTCTTTAGTTTAAGCCATGATTCCTGTTACAATGCAGTCTGTTGCTCGAACATATTTCATGCTGATCTCGCCATTAGTGAGCCTTCTATGGAAAACGTACCGCACTGCCAAACATCTAAGCCATGCCAAAGATCCGTTGTTAGCTCGTATTTGACAAACCGCCGGTCCGCTTTGCATGCGGTGGTGCATCCCCACAGCTGGACTGCCGCGTTCAATCTTATCGTTCCACAAGTGCCCACACTTGGGATGCACTCCCCTCTGACAACTTTCGTTTATCCAGGCAGCAGCGCAGAAGGTAAATCCATAGGCAATATTATAACAAGCCTTACGCGTTTCAGATACTTTTATCCTTGTTCACAGGCAACGTGCAGCAGACAAATAAAAGGCACAAAGATGCAGTTAGAATCAGTCCAATACCTTTATTGGCCTCAGGTGTGGCCTCAATATTATCATGCCTCATGGGAACTGTAGTCTTTAGTTTAAGCCATGATTCCTGTTACAATGCAGTCTGTTGCTCGAACATATTTCATGCTGATCTCGCCATTAGTGAGCCTTCTATGGAAAACGTACCGCACTGCCAAACATCTAAGCCATGCCAAAGATCCGTTGTTAGCTCGTATTTGACGAACCGCCGGTCCGATTTGCATGCGGTGGTGCATCCCCACGGCTGGACTGCCGCGTTCAATCTTATTGTTCCACAAGTGCCCACACTTGGGATGCACTCCCCTCTGACAACTTTCGTTTATCCAGGCAGCAGCGCAGAAGGTAAATCCATAGGCAATATTATAACAAGCCTTACGCGTTTCAGATACTTTTATCCTTGTTCACAGGCAACGTGCAGCAGACAAATAAAAGGCACAAAGACTGCAGTTAGAATCAGTCCAATACCTTTATTGGCCTCAGGTGTGGCCTCAATATTATCATGCCTCATGGGAACTGTAGTCTTTAGTTTAAGCCATGATTCCTGTTACAATGCAGTCTGTTGCTCGAACATATTTCATGCTGATCTCGCCATTAGTGAGCCTTCTATGGAAAACGTACCGCACTGCCAAACATCTAAGCCATGCCAAAGATCCGTTGTTAGCTCGTATTTGACGAACCGCCGGTCCGCTTTGCATGCGGTGGTGCATCCCCACGGCTGGACTGCCGCGTTCAATCTTATCGTTCCACAAGTGCCCACACTTGGGATGCACTCCCCTCTGACAACTTTCGTTTATCCAGGCAGCAGCGCAGAAGGTAAATCCATAGGCAATATTATAACAAGCCTTACGCGTTTCAGATACTTTTATCCTTGTTCACAGGCAACGTGCAGCAGACAAATAAAAGGCACAAAGACTGCAGTTAGAATCAGTCCAATACCTTTATTGGCCTCAGGTGTGGCCTCAATATTATCATGCCTCATGGGAACTGTAGTCTTTAGTTTAAGCCATGATTCCTGTTACAATGCAGTCTGTTGCTCGAACATATATATATATTCACTGAAAAAACCATAGGTTATATACCATATATAGTTAGGAATTAGCATTTACAAAACCTTATTTTACTCACACAAAACCATTGAAATTTGCATATATTGTTAGTTGCACTAACTATATATCGCGCACCCGCAATCCACTGCTGATCATGTCACATATTACATCATTCATGACATGGTCAGTGACATCACTGATGACATCACTGAAGACATCTCAAATGACATAATGTGGGTTAAGTGTGTATTCTATCTAAAAATTAAATTTTTTAACAGTTTGCGGCACCTTATGCTGCATATTTACATTTTGTGGCGCCTATGCGGGTAGTGCCTTTGAATCGTGATGCTCATTACGGTTCCTCGATGAGCCCTCACGAGAGGTTCACAGTTTCATGGCACGTTATGAAACAATCCACAATTTTGGAAATGAAGTACAGTCAAGCCCTGAAAAAAAAAAAAATATATATATATATATATATATATATATATAGGAGAAATCCCAACCCGTCAATGGATGACAGGCTACGGCAGGGTGCAGACCTCAGAACGCCACATCAAACAGCCAGAGGAGCTCACAAATGATCCAACTCGAGTGAGTATGCAGGATAAACGTTTATTTTAGAAATGACGAGTTTCGCTCCACATGGGAGCTTGTTCACATACAAGCACTCAGAAAAAGCTAAAAGTATATATACACAACACAGGGAGGGGCTTAATTGAGGGAACACGCCAGACAAAAAAAGTTAAAAGAACAGTGCACATAAGTTTTGTTTTTTAAAAAATGCAGTGACATGAACAGTGAATTTCAAAAATAAATAATTAAATGGTAAAGCAATAAACTTTGCTGCGTGACAATAAGCTGATAGTGGCAAAGTAAACAAATATTTAACAATATGTGGTGGGTAAGTAAAAATACAAAGAGCTGACACGTTATAGAATGATAACATACAAGCAATGATGTTTGGCAAAAATAGCTCAAGAAACTGGCTTAGTACTAGTCAAATACTGTAGTGAAGGCACAAAAACAAGCAAAATGCAGGAATAATGGCATAGTGCCAAAATATGTGTTATGTGCCAAAATTAACGAGAAAGAGCAAATACGAGCCAGCGACATAGGAGGAACCACACGTGTCATATAAATCAAGACATAGTGCCTGAATACACATAACCACAACACTGTAGCTAATTAAAGGGCTACCACATCAGCTAAAAGAACCAGCAATAATATGAGTCATGTTATGCAAAAGAAGTGCTGAACATAAAATGCATGTGTATTGAAAATAAACGTAAAGTAAATGTGAAAATAAAAATAAAAACAAAAGGCCCAACCAAAAAATGTGAGAAATAGTAAAAAGAAGTCCAGAGAAAAGCAAAAGAGAATAGCATATGAGGCAAAAGAAATAGATGCTAAAACAAAGCAAGGGTTAAAATATCACCGATGCTTTGACGGAAAGTTCCATAGATCAGATGCTAAAAGCATCAAAGCAGATAAGCGAAAGTAGACCAAGACCAATAGGTGACGCAGTTTCTTGAACAAGAAAAATTGGAAAAGTCAAAGTAGTCACAATCTGAGAAAGAGGCAGACAGAAACCAAGATCAAAACCAAATGCAGATAAGATTAAAGAAAGCTTTTCAAATCTTCCGTCAGATTTAAACCATGTGGGGCCTTAGTGTCGAGGGACATGATAAGCCGGGATTCACGTTGTCTCAGTAGTTTTTCGCGGTCCCCACCGCGGCTCGGTTGAGGTACTGAGCATAGAACAGTATATTGGAGGTCTTTCAGCTTTTCATCATGAATTGCCTCAAAATGCCTGGCCACGGGGTAATTACTGTCACTGTTTACAATAGCTCTAATATGTTGGAGTATTCTTTGATGAACAGGCAGCTTGGTGCTGCCTATGTACTCCAGATTGCATGTACACTTGAGCTTGTAAACAACAAACTCGGATCTGCATTTTAGATATTCTTTAATCGGGATGGGTACATCGCTAAACGCAGTGACATAATGAGTGGTGTTTGTGGCAAAATTGCAGGCGCGACAAGATGTGCATTTGAAAAAGCCCATTTTGTTAATTTTGTTGGTTTTAGGTGGATTTTCAGGTGCTGCTCTATCCAGAGCATCACGCATGGATGGCGCACGTCTGAATGTGATTGTGGGTGTTTCAGATAGCATTGGGCCAAGAATGGAGTCAGTCAGAATAATGGGCCATTCAGTGCCAATGATGTGCCTAATCTTACGCTCCTGTGAGCTAAAAGTAGTAATCAATCTGACTGTACAATGTGTAGCGTCCTGTGTGTTGTTGGTGCTAGTAGTGGTGGAGTCCCTGGGTGTAAGAAGTGAAGCTCGATCCACTGATGAGGCTTTGGCTAAGGCCTGATCAAGGATAATTCTGGAATAGCCTCTTTTTATGAAGCGCTGTTTGGATTCCTCAAGGCACATGGCTAAAGAGTCATGATCGCTGCAGATTCTATGGATTCTGATGAATTCACCATAAGGAATGCTGCGAATGGTGTGTGCTGGGTGAGAGCTGCGCGCATGCAAGATAGCATTGCCTGCAGTGCTCTTGCGATGCAATTTAGTCTCAAGTTTGTTATTTTTGACAAATAGATGCACATCAAGGAATTCTGCTTCATTAACACTTACTTATATATATATATATATATATATATATATATATATATATATATATATATATATATATATATATATATATATATATATATATATATATATATATATATATATATATATATATATATATATATATATGCACACAAACAGCCAAAACTGCAACTTGGCTCAGAGAATCAGAACAGATGACCAAACGAATCCTCAGTAAGGCAAGATGTAGTTTTTTATTTAAGGCAAACTGAGCAGCAAAACTGACGCATTTCGGGCAAATGCCCTTGCTCACAGTCAAACGTTTACCCACAATGCCTGTATTTTTTCAAATGCTTGTGCAAATCATGTGACACATCACGTGACATAAATAAAAAGGGAAAAAGTACTGTTTTCATATATATAGAACAAATGTACAACGAGGGAAAGTATAATATTCCCATTCACATGTCAACGTTGAAATGTACTAATAAATATGACCGAGTAAATTCAATGTTTAAACCACAAAATTTCTGCATAAATGCATGAATTTGATCAAAACAGTTCATAAATCATTAAGATGTGTTCTGTGCAAATTACCGCCATTATGTAAACATCATATGAATAATACAGTTTCAGTTTTAAAAAGCATATATTAAATACTTAAAAACATTTGAAATACAAAAATGAATTTTTATTCTTAAAAACTGTTTAAATCATAATGTGCAAACTTGCGCGATATAAATGCATCCTTTGTATAAACAAATTATTACATGATCCTGAACTGTAAAAATCTCAAGTCTAATATATACTCTATCGGGGACATCTCAAAAAATGATGGCAACCCCTAGATTAGTTATTCATGATAAATTGGGGACATCATTGACTGATGGCAACCCCTCTACATAGTATTGCCTATAATGAACCAGTAGTGATTTCCATCTCATAGTGCACCTAACACCTTATTAGTAAATGTGCAACCAATATGTGAAAATGAAACAACCTATTTATTCACAATGAACAGCATTTAAACAGGTCAAAGAAAGATAAGGGTGAAGTGACAAAACAACACAATAATGTTTTTTTTTTAAAAAGGGGGGATTTTTATCAGTTTTTTAAATAAACTATTATTGATGTGTGTTGTAGGAAACAGTAAATAGTGGGGGGGTGAATAAAGAATCCTCTGGATTCAGTTTAAATTTACAACTAGCATTAATCTCAGAGAGGCAGTGAACTCATTATACAGAAATGGGGATGTATGAGTTCCAGGTCACATTTAAAAGACTCTTACCTTATAGGAAATGATACAGATCCTCAGTGGTGTTCAACCCATTAGGCACTTTGGTATCCAGCTCTAGAATCATTCTTGATTCTAGTTGGCGGAACATCTTGTCTCTGTCTCCTCCCCTACGGGGTTGGGGTACAGAAGCCAAGACGAAGTAAAGACACTCCAAGTTGTTATTATGCACACTTTTGAAGTGCCTCGCCACTGGGTACGCATTATCGTTATTAACGATTGCACGAAGATGCTGCAATATCCTGGCGTGTATTGCCAGCCGAGTACTTCCAACGTACCTCAGGCCGCATGTACACGTCAGGACATATACAGCATATTCTGTCCTACAGTTGTAATTTCCCTTGATCTTTAAAGGTGTAGGACTAAAGGGGGTCATGTAAGTGCTGGTGTTGACACCAAATTTGCACGCCCAGCAACTTGAACACTTGAAGAAACCAAGTCGCGGGGGAAGCCAAGATTTAATTTCTGGTAATTCAGGGAATGGGTTGGACACATGACTACGTAGGGAGGGTCCCCTCCTAAACGTAATCTTCGGATTCTGAGGTAAACTTAATGCCAGGACTCTATCAGTTTGGAGGATAAGCCAACTTTTTGTTAAGATAGACCTAATTTTTCTATCCTGGCAACTGAAAGATGTAACGAATCTAAGAGCAGAATTTTCGTTGTTTTCATCAATAATTACTGTGTCACTAGTTTGATTAGAAGTGATTCCCTGCGAGACAGAACCTAAGCGTGGTACTAAGAAGCAAAAATAGAGGAGAAGTCCTGAAGACTAGGGACGAGTATAGAAAAGCCCAGACTAGGGCAAAACGATCATGGGATGAAAGCCAGTGGCAGGAATTAAAGAATGCTTGTGCAGCCAAACAACAAAAAGAATTTTGGGCAATAATAAAATGGGATAGGGGCGGAACAGCTGAATGCCCAAAAAACCACGTGGCAAAAGAATGCTGGGTTGACTTCTTTAAGCCGCAATATTCCTGTACAATGCCCCTTGAGTGCCAACCCACGCCGCCCATAGTATTTTATAAAGATGATGTAAGTGTAGCACTGGACGGGGTGACAAGAGGGAGGGCGCCGGGCATTGATGGCATACCGGCCGACGTATTTTTATCGGACCGGGACAATTGGTGCCTGTACTTTGCCTGGCTCGCAAACTCTATAGCACAAGAAGCAGCAATACCGGCCTCGTGGAAAGGCGCAGAGATCATTCCATTCTATAAAACGGGAGATAAGGCCCTACCATCTAATTACAGACCCATCAGCCTTATTGACGCAGCGCAAAAACTGATGGGTAGAATGATTCAAAATAAAATGCAAGACTGGATAGATGAAAATAGAGTCCTCTCGCCATACCAAGCTGGTTTTCGCCCCCTAACCAGCTCTATTGATCATGTTTTCCACTTTCTAACCCTGTATTGGAAAAATGTCACCCTAGCAGAGGGCCAACTGTTTGCTGTATTTGTAGACTTAAAACAGGCATTTGATTTAGTTCCTCGGCAAAAACTATGGAATGTGCTAGGTGAACTTGGAATTATCCCTGAACTGTTGTCACTACTAGTGCGTTTGCATGAGGGCAACTACGCCAAGATTAGATGGGGGACACAGGGCGAAGTCCCTGATTCCTTCCCCGTAGAGCGTGGGGTGAGACAGGGATGTGTCCTGGCCCCCACCTTATTCTCTCTTTATATTAATGGAGTAGTGGACCATCTTAGGAAATCACCAACCGATGCCCCTATCCTAGATGGGGTGCGGGTCCCGGTACTCATGTTCGCGGATGATACCCTGCTGATATCGCGAACGCCTAGTGGGCTACAAAAGACAATTAACGCCTTTGGGGACTTTTGTAGGATTCGGGGCTTGGAAATAAATACTGCAAAAACCAAGTTCATGAATATGAACCCTGCTAAATCGTTTAAGGGGGCTATGTACTTTACTGGGGCAGCTCTAGAAGAGGTGGATGCCTTCACATATTTGGGTATCAACCTGCAGCGGAACATGCAGTGGAAATCGCATATTATTTCCACGGTCCTAAAGTTCTCTCAGTTGTCGGGGGTCATTGCTCTGAAGCATAAATCTTCATTGACAAAACCTATTCAACCTGTTATGGAGATTTATAGCATGAAAGTTCTTGGTGCATGTCTTTATGGAGCAGAACTATGGTGGTTCGCCAACATCAATGAGTTGACAGTTGCAGAGAATACATTTCTACGTAGGCTGATTGGCGTTCCACAGAGCACTCCATCCATTCCTCTCCTCTATGATTTAGGGAGGAAAGAAATCGAGGACCAGGCTCGGCTGCGCCCACTATTATTTTGGAGGCGCATAAGGTCTACGCCTGAACTGGGCCACTACGCTGCTGCACTGACGGACATTGTCAACTCTGATCGGTTCCTTAAGATTACGTGGTTAAAAGAAATCAGGAATCTATTAAACAAGCTGCATCTTGATCACTTATGGACTATTACTGACCCTGCAGCTTTTCCTTCCAAGGACTTGTTAAAGAAAATGTACTGGGATATGATATACAGCTCGGCTTTGTCATCTAACCAGTCTTCGGTGTTAACATCCCAGTATTTGGAACATAAATTAGTTCCAACCTGTGAACATTACTGGGACTTGATCACTAAACCATTGGACAGAAAGTTGTATTTTCAGTTCAGGGTGGGCTGTCTACCGCTCAAAGTATTTACATCAAAATGATCTCCGGGCAATGTTAACACCTGTGCTCACTGCAAGGATCTTTTTGAGGACATTCCACATTTTCTGTTCGCCTGCCCCCTTTATGTGGCTCCAAGGCAAAGATGGTTAAAACCTGTATGTAAAAATCTAGGGACTAGAATACACCAAGAAGCGCTTAGAATCTTAAGAACACATTGTTCCCCATGCCTCGCCATTGCACTAGCCAAATATTTGGGCTGGGCTTGGATTATACGCACCCGCACTTTATCTTAATGAATTGTGTCCAAAGAAAGCAGAATGTTTTTAGATGATGTTTTATTCACTTTTTGTAACAGGTTGTCATTTCTAATGCGATCGTATATTTTAAATATGTTTCCGACAGCACTTCATGTTTAATGAGTATTTTAATTGTTGTAAAATAGAATAGTATTTATTATGTATAGAGTAGGGTAAAATGCTTTTATAACAATGCTGTCGAATAAAGCTTTGAAACTTGATTCCCTACTTCGTTGTTTCATCTTGTTTACAGCCCTGCTGAGGATTTGATTGTTATAACCTCTAGCACGAAATCTTCTAAGGGCTTCTATTGTACATTTGTCCATCTCATCTTGAGAGCTGCAAATTCTTTTTAGTCGGAGCAGTTCCCCAAAGGGGATATTGTCAATCGTGTGCCTGGGATGGGCGCTACTTGCGTGCAGAGTCGAATTGCCCGCTGTTGCCTTTCTGTGGAGAGTAGTGGCTAATTTATTAGATTTAATGTATACTTTAACATCAAGAAAGTCTACTGAGCTCTTACTCATATGGTGGGTAAACTTGAGATTATAATCATTGATGTTAAGTTTTTCAATAAAATTCAAAGCACTAGATTCATCGCCTCTCCAAATTAAAAACACATCATCTATAAAACGGACCCACATGCCAACATTTTCCGAAAACATATCTTGATGTTCACCCATGAGGACCTGCCTCTCCCAATAGCCTACGTGCAAGCACGCATAGCTATGGGAGAAACAGGCCCCCATGGCGACACCTCTCTTTTGTAAATAGACATCTTTGCCAAACATGAAGTAATTATTGTTTAAACTCCATGATACAAGTTCCACCAACATCTTATTGTGATTGTAGCAGTCTATCGATCTGGTGCTCAAAAAGTATTCAAGAGCTCTGAGACCCATGTGGTGTTCAATACTTGTGTAAAGGGCCTCGATGTCTAATGTAATTAACAAAGAGTCTTCAGTCCATGTTGCATTGCGGATTATGTCCAGGAAATGCCCCGTGTCCTTGATGTATGTGGGAAGACTTTTTACCAAAGGTTGAAGGAAATAATCCGTGTACTGAGCAAGATGTTCCCCCACACTATTGATCGCCGAAAATATCGGCCGTCCTGGAACCGGTGATGTAAGTTTATGGAGTTTGGGTATGAGGTAGAACTTGGGCATGGCTGGCAATTCCACGTGGAGAGACTTAAATTCCTGATTTGAAATTAAACCTTCCCGTTTGTACCGGAATAAAAGTTTTCTCAACTTGTCTTTTGATAGATCATATTGTTTCAGACACGTTTTGGTGTAGCACGCAGCATCAGAAAGTTGCCTTATTCCTTCAGCAACATATTGCTTTTGGGGCCAGATTACAATGTTGCCTCCTTTATCTGAGCTGCATACTACATTGTGATGATCATTTTTGAGTTTGTTGACCAGATCCCAATATTGAGTTTCTTGCTGTTGTTTAATCCTTTTACGATGTTTGACCTGGTGGTATAATTTTTTAAGGTCTGCAGTCACCACATCATGGAATGAGTCTATAGCATCCCTAGGCATAATAGGAATGAAGTTAGATGACGGTTTAAAAGGACTGCTACCTGCTCCTGTTTGAAGAATTGCAGCCTCCTTTAATTCATCCTGTGTGCAAATCTGAGAATTTGTATCTTCATTTTCCTCACCCAATTGGACAAGGGTTAATAGGCCTCTAGTGTCGCCAGCCTGGAGAGCTGTTGCACTATTATCCATTGTTGTTATGTCTTCATTATTAGGTCCTTTCTTGATCTTGAAAAATGTACATAGCTTAAGTTTGCGGATGTAACGAAATACATCAATCCTCGTTGCAGCATAGTTGAAATCAGTTAGGGGACAGTATGTGAGGCCCAGACTCAGTAATTGTTGCTCCGCCGCGGTGAGTGTTGTTGACGACAAATTGATAATAGTTTTCGCATTTATTTCTTGTTGTTGCGCCAATATTTTTTCTTTTTGTTGCTGTTGTTTGTGCTTGTATTTGTTGCGGCGCTCTTTCCTGCGGCGGTTAATTCGAGCCCTTTTTTCTGCTGTTTTTGTTGGTTTCGCGTTGATGGGCGTAAAGTTTGTAGTCGGGCGTTGACTAAAAAATCAACTTCTTCCCCTAAATCAAGTACCAAGGGGGGTCCTGACTCCTCACCCCTTGATGCTGCGTCCTCATCCGAGTAAATGCTAGTGTTGCTGCTGGATATTGAAGAGTTGTCACTCATAATTTGAGTATGTTCCGGGTTCTGGCCTCAAGGAACTCCGCCTGATGGTCCTGGCCCTGCTGCCCCTGATGCTGGAGCAGTTTTTGCTTTCTTTTTAAGCATTTTAGCATTGTCAAACTTGCGTGCGAATGTATATATTTTGCCATGTTCATAATCATCCTTATCGCGCGCAAATTTCCAGGCTTTGCGGATTTTGATTTTATCCTCATGTTTATTAACCCTCTCTTGAACCTCCTTTCTCATTGATGTTATCAGTTTGTTTGGTTCAAGTTTAAGCAACTCTCCATTTATTTCTTCCATATCTTTAAGCAGCTGTGTACGGTCAATCTCCGCATATTTTATTAAAATCTGGACTAGATTGCGAGATGCATCCAAGTTACTTTGTCCCCATTCCCTTAGCATTTCCAGATGTGGTTTCTCGTAACTTGGGGCTAGTAATATTCGCAGCCCCTGTGGAATCCGTCCTTCTGCTATGTACATAGTGAGAGATTTATGTTCCCACCACTTGGTGACCTCGCTTTTCATAACTTTCTCCAGGCGTTTCATTAGAGTCTTGATCTGTATCTCTATTGATGGTGAACTGGTCTCTGAAACCCCCGAAGTTCCCGCTGCCGCGGTAGTGCCCTTTTGAATGACTTTGGGCAGATTAGCGAAGAGTTCCAAAGATGCTGCCTCTCGCCCCCTTACTGTTTCCTCTGTCAGGGTTTTCGCTGCTCAGTTTGCCCAATTACAAATTATATTAATACTTCTGTGTGGGTGACTCGAATGTTGTGGCTCACCCTCGCACAATGCCCGTTTCCTCCCCAGCCCCTTTCATGCACTTGGGAACACTCACCAGCAAGTCAAAAGCGCCGTGCCGTAATCTTTTGCCGTTAATCCCGCTAGTTGTAGTCAGCATAGCCGCGTTTTTACTCACACAGCAGATCACACAGCGGGTCGTTCCTCACGGTATTCGGCATTCAACGTTCCGCGTTTCGGCGTTTCAGCGTTTCCTCGGCACACTTGCTTCAGGTGAGTGTGTTCTCTGTCTGCAGGCAGGGTCCGTCATCAAATTCTGATCCTCAGACTAAGCACACGTTGGTTGACGACGCCGGACAACAGGGAGTGGATTTGTGGCGGAAGCAACCACCTTCCGCGGGATAAATGCACACAAACAGCCAAAACTGCAACTTGGCTCAGAGAACCAGAACAGATGACCAAACGAATCCTCAGTAAGGCAAGATGTAGCGCTATACAAATCCGTACTCATTCATTCATTCAATAGAATGTTGAGGATTTCCTATAGAAAGTAGGTCCTAACTATAACTACCTATATATATATGTATATATATATATATATATATATATATATATATATATATATATATATATATATATATATATATATATATCATGTAAGCTATATCTTCATCACTCCGTGTCATAGAGCCAGAAACGGAACGGACACCACTTTTTTCTCCGTGCAAATAATTTTATTTTGTGCTCTCCGCCATGACGCAATTCAGCCCCTGGAGGCCTTGATCACATGACTTACTGGTGTTTCCATTTATTTCTAAAGTGACAGTGCATAAGGAAAATGGAAAACAGACTCACCGTCTGTTTTCTCCACAGCAGTATATGCATTTTTATTCAATGACATGTTTAGCTTGAATGTTAATTAATTTCTGTGGCATACATATATCCACAACATTTTCCTCCACGCACTCACAAGTGGGTAAATACAAGAATTTTTTCTCTTGATGTCATGAGTGATGTCACTGACCATGTCATGAGTGATGTAATATGTGACATCATCAGCAGTCCATGCGGGCGTGCAACTTATAGTTAGCTGAAATAACTATAACGGGGGAATTTCAATGGTTTTGTATGAGTGAAAATTCCAGCTAACTATAACATGTGTGAAACCTATGGTTTTTCAGTGAATTTCTAAGGTTTTTTAAATGCTAATTCCTAACTATACCGTGGCTGAAAACTATGGTTTTTTCAGTGAATTTCAAAGGTTTTTTAAATGCTAATTACTTACTATAACGTGGATGAAATCCATAGTTATTTCAGTGAATTTCAAAGGTTTTGTAAATGATAATTTTTAAATGTATTAATTGTTGTTTTTTTATACTAATTTACTACATTGTTTTAAAGTATTTATTTTGAGATATTTTATTTTTTAAATTACATTACATATTTTTAATATAAATTGAAAAAAATATGTTTTTAAAAATATCGAAATTGTAATCTTTTTTTTCCATTTAATATTGTTTTAATTTATATATATTTTATATAACAGGCAATGAGAGTGAGGTAGGTGAGTAAATCGGAATTCGTAGTTCGGCTGATTTTTGAGTAATTTTTTAAAGTTCCAAAAGTCCACACTTAAAAAAAATTCCAAGTGAAACCAGTCAATGTTAGCTTACGGAAGGAAATTCAAGTTACTGTAACTATGATTAGAATTACTTTTCAGGATCAGTAGTGGGCTGAAAGATGCAGCACTGAAGTCTCTCCTGATAACAGGTGAGTAAATCGGGGGCCAACTAGCCCACCAGGAACCTCCAGTATGAGCCAGGGGCTGCGTAGCAGAGAGGTGTAAAAAGGGGCGTGACCTCATTACACCTCTCTGCAATGCACCCCCCTTGCACGTTTGCAGAGGGGGAACTAATTCCCCTTGCATTCTGGGGGTCCCTGGAGGCCAACTAGCCCACCAGGAACCTCCAGTATGCACCAGGGGGCTGCATTGCAGAGAGGTGTAAAAAGGAGCGTGGCCTCTTTACACATCTCTGCAAGGCGGCCACCTGGCGCATACTGGAGGTTCCTGGTGGGCTACTTGGCCCCCAGGGCCCCCAGTATTCAAGGGGAATAATTTCCCCCTCTGCAAACGTGCCAGGAGGTGCATTTGCAGAGTAGTGCAGGGAAGGGCTGGGGCTTGAGGTGACGGATTGCACCACTCTGCAAACGTTCCCCCTGGTGCGTTTGCTAAGGGGAAACTAATTCCACTTGAATACTGGGGGTCCCCGGGGGCCACCTAGCCCGCCAGAAACGTCCAGTATGCGCAAGAGGGCTACGTTGCAGAGAGGTGTAAAAAGGGTCGTGGCCTCTTTACACGCGTCTGCAAGGCAGCCCCCTTGCGCATTTGCAAAGGGGGAACTAATTCCCCTTGAATACTGGGGGTCCCTGGGGACCAACTAGCCCACCAGGAACCTCCAGTATGCACCAGGGGGCTGCGTTGCAGCGAGGTGTAAAAAGGGGCATGGCCTCTTTACACTTCCTTGCAAGGTAGCCCTCTGGCGCATACTGGAGGTTCCTGGTGGGCTACTTGGCCCCAGGGACAACCAGTATTCAAGGGGAATTATTTCCCCCTCTGAAAATGCGTGTTTGCAGAGTGGTGCCTTAATTTTTTGGGGGGGATCAGCAGGGTGTGCGTACCCTACGCGTATCCCAGGAATTTTTCAAAAGAAACATTTGGGGGGGGCTTGGGGGTCCTTGTGGGACCACCTGAGCAGGCCTAGGGGGTCAGGAACCTCCATTATGCGCCATGGGGCTGCCTTGCAGAGAGGTGTAAAAAGGGGTGTGGCCTCTTTACACTCTCTGCAAGGCAGCCCCCTGGCGCGTTTGCAGAGGGGGAACTAATTCCTCTTGCATACTGGGGGTCCCTGGGGGCCAACTAGCCCACCAGGAACCTCCAGTATGCGCCAGGGAGCTGCATTGCAGAGAGGTGTAATGAGGCCATGCCCCATTTTACAACACTCTGCAAAGCAGCTCCGTGGCGCTTACTGGAGGTACCTGGTGGGCTATTTGACCCCCAAGGGCCCCCAGGGACCCCCAGTATTCAAGGGGAATTACTTCCCCTTCTGCAAACATGCCAGGGGGCGCGTTTGCAGAGTGGTGCAGGGAGGGAGCGGGGCTTGAGGGGATGGATTGCACCACACTGCAAACGTGCCCAAGGGGAACTAATTCCCCTTGAATACTAGGGGTCCCTGGGGGCCAACTAGCCCACCAGGAACCTCCAGTGTGCACCAGGGGGCTGCGTTGCAGACAGGTGTAAAAAGGAGCATGGCCTCTTTACACGTTATTCCATTTATTCCTATAGGCCTCTAGGCCCATATGAATTAATGGGAAGACATTCCTTAATTCCTCAATTTGAAAGTCACAATTAAGGAATATTTAGAAATCGCTGATTTCTACATGCATATGCTTTTGCGATACCTTAATTTTGAATCCTTAATAATCGCAATTAAGGTATCGCAAAAGCCTACCTTGATGCATGTGCCCCTCAGTGTTTAGATTGAAAATAAAACAGATTTCTTCATAGTTTGCTCAAAATTATATCACATGACAATATTTACATTGTGATCTCTATTGGCAGCCCATCCTCAGCATATGCTGAACTCTCAATGACACATCTTATAATCCATTGCTTTTAATAGTCAGCAGTCAGTTATATTCATGCAGAATACATTAACCTTACTGGAATTATAACAATGGAATAACCAGCTCTTTTATTACCAGCTTACAATAGAATCCAATGAACTCTTAACCTCTTTGACTTCAATATGCACACATTTATTCCTCTGACATATGCTGCTTTAACAGGTGCTCATTTGGCTAGAGGGTTTCATTACATATAGACCATTAACATAATTTGATTCTGGGCCAGAATATATATTAAGCAGTGGAATTATTGGATGTCATTTTTACAAAAGAGGTATTTTAAAAATGTATTCATAACAAGTACTTGGTTTTATTGATTTCTTACCCCACTCTTCACCTTGTGTGATTTTGCTCATCCGTTGCTACTAATGCAATGCCCTTTTTCTGCAAATAATAGAAGTGTTTGTCCAGTATCACTCTTGTTGTACCGTATTTAATTTGAATAATGAGTCTTAGCTCATGGGAGAAAGTCACAATTCTGAGTTCCTCTGAATCTTCACTGATACATTGTATCCATTTCAGTATGGAATATATCTGTACAGAGCTGGTATAGAGTCATTTACAATGAAATCTACAGTCAACATATGCAAATCAGTCTGATCCTGTGCCTCATGGCTTGGCAGTTTGCGCTGGACTGTTCCCATGAGGCACAGGGTCAGACTGATTTGCTTATAGCCATGTCTGAACTGGGGTGGCAGAGTGGGCTAAAGAACGGTGATGGATTAAACCCAGATCTTTTGACTGGGTGTGAGTGTCTGATTGAATCAGATGCTCCGTCCATCACCACCCCCTTTTGTACCGCTTTTGGCCGCCATAAGTGTGGCAGGGTATGCTCAGACGTGAGTCCCTTGCTCACTTTGCCACTGGATTCAGGCAAACCGGGCTGAAGATGGCTGGAATGCCAGAAACCGGTCCACGGAAGCTTGTTTCCGGTCCAGGGAAGACATGGCTTGGCAGTTCGGGCTGGACTATTCCCATGAGGCACAGGGTCAGACTGATTTGCATATAGCCATGTCTGAACTGGGGCAGCAGAGTGGGCTAAAGAACGGTGATGGATTAAACCCAGATCTTTTGACTGGGTGTGAGTGCCTGATTGATTCAGATGCTCCGTCCATCACCACCCCCTTTTGTACCGCTTTTGGCCGCCATAAGTGTGGCAGGGTATGCTGAGACGTGAGTCCCTTGCTCACTTTGCCACTGGATTCAAGCAAGCCGGGCTGAAGACGGCTGGAATGCCAGAAACCAGTCCTCGGAAGCTTGTTTCCGGTCCAGGGAAAACATGGCTTGGCAGTTCAGGCTGGACTGTTCCCATGAGGCACAGGGTCAGACTGATTTGCATATAGCCATGTCTGAACTGGGGTGGCAGAGTGGGCTAAAGAACGGTGATGGATTAAACCCAGATCTTTTGACTGGGTGTGAGTGTCTGATTGATTCAGATGCTCCGTCCATCACCACCCCCTTATGTACCGCTTTTTGCCGCCATGAGTGTGGCAGGGTATGCTCAGACGTGAGTCCCTTGCTCACTTTGCCACTGGATTCAAGCAAGCCAGGCTGAAGACGGCTGGAATGCCAGAAACCGGTCCTCGGAAGCTTATTTCCGGTCCAGGGAAGACATGGGTTGACAGTTCGGGCAGGACTGTTCCCATGAGGCACAGGGTCAGACTGATTTGCATATAGCCATGTCTGAACTGGGGTGGCAGAGTGGGCTAAAGAATGGTGATGGATTAAACCCAGATCTTTTGACTGGGTGTGACTGTCTGATTGATTCAGATGCTCTGTCCATCACCACCTCCTTTTGTACCGCTTTTGGCCACCATAAGTGTGGCAGGGTATGCTCAGACGTGAGTCCCTTGCTCACTTTGCCACTGGATTCAAGCAAGCCTGGCTGAAGATGGCTGGAATGCCAGAAACCGGTCCTCGGAAGCTTGTTTCCGGTCCAGGGAAGACATGGCTTGGCAGTTTGGGCTGGACTGTTCCCATGAGGCACAGGGTCAGACTGATTTGCATAAAGCCATGTCTGAACTGGGGTGGCAGAGCGGGCTAAAGAACGGTGATGGATTAAACCCAGATCTTTTCACTGGGTGTGAGTGTCTGATTGATTCAGATGCTCCGTCCATCACCACCCCCTTTTGTACCGCTTTTGGCCGCCATAAGTTTGGCAGGGTATGCTCAGACATGAGTCCCTTGCTCACTTTGCCACTGGATTCAAGCAAGCTGGGCTGAAGACGGCTGGAATGCCAGAAACCGGTCCTCAGAAGCTTGTTTCTGGTCCAGGGAAGACATGGCTTGGCAGTTCGGGCTGGACTGTTCCCATGATGCACAGGGTCAGACTGATTTGCATATAGCCATGTCTGAACTGGGGTGACAGAGTGGGCTAAAGAACGGTGATGGATTAAACCCAGATCTTTTGACTGGGTGTGAGTGTCTGATTGATTCAGATGCTCCGTCCATCACCACCCCCTTATGTACCGCTTTTTGCCGCCATAAGTGTGGCAGGGTATGCTCAGACGTGAGTCCCTTGCTCACTTTGCCACTGGATTCAAGCAAGCCAGGCTGAAGACGGCTGGAATGCCAGAAACCGGTCCTCGGAAGCTTATTTCCGGTCCAGGGAAGACATGGGTTGACAGTTCGGGCAGGACTGTTCCCATGAGGCACAGGGTCAGACTGATTTGCATATAGCCATGTCTGAACTGGGGTGGCAGAGTGGGCTAAAGAACGGTGATGGATTAAACCCAGATCTTTTGACTGGGTGTGACTGTCTGATTGATTCAGATGCTCTGTCCATCACCACCTCCTTTTGTACCGCTTTTGGCCACCATAAGTGTGGCAGGGTATGCTCAGACGTGAGTCCCTTGCTCACTTTGCCACTGGATTCTAGCAAGCCTGGCTGAAGATGTCTGGAATGCCAGAAACCGGTCCTCAGAAGCTTGTTTCCGGTCCAGGGAAGACATGGCTTGGCAGTTTGGGCTGGACTGTTCCCATGAGGCACAGGGTCAGACTGATTTGCATAAAGCCATGTCTGAACTGGGGTGGCAGAGTGGGCTAAAGAACGGTGATGGATTAAACCCAGATCTTTTCACTGGGTGTGAGTGTCTGATTGATTCAGATGCTCCGTCCATCACCACCCCCTTTTGTACCGCTTTTGGCCGCCATAAGTTTGGCGTGGTATGCTCAGACATGAGTCCCTTGCTCACTTTGCTACTGGATTCAAGCAAGCTGGGCTAAAGACGGCTGGAATGCCAGAAACCGGTCCTCGGAAGCTTGTTTCTGGTCCAGGGAAGACATGGCTTGGCAGTTCGGGCTGGACTGTTCCCATGATGCACAGGGTCAGACTGATTTGCATATAGCCATGTCTGAACTGGGGTGACAGAGTGGGCTAAAGAACGGTGATGGATTAAACCCAGATCTTTTGACTGGGTGTGAGTCTCTGATTGATTCAGATGCTCCGTCCAACACCACCCCCTTTTGTACCGCTTTTGGCCACCATAAGTGTGGCAGGGTATGCTCAGACGTGAGTCCCTTGCTCACTTTGCCACTGGATTCAAGCAAGCCGGGCTGAAGACAGCTGGAATGCCAGAAACCGGTCCTAGGAAGCTTGTTTCCGGTCCAGGGAAGACATGGCTTGGCAGTTCGGGCTAGACTGTTCCCATGAGGAAAAGGGTCAGACTGATTTGCATATAGCCATGTCTGAACTGGGGTGGCAGAGTGGACTAAAGAACGGTGATGGATTAAACCCAGATCTTTTGACTGGGTGTGAGTGTCTGATTGATTCAGATGCTCCGTCCATCACCACCCCCTTTTGTACCGCTTTTGGCCGCCATAAGTGTGGCAGGGTATGCTCAGACGTGAGTCCCTTGATCACTTTGCCACTGGATTCAAGCAAGCCGGTCTGAAGACGGCTGGAATGCCAGAAACCGGTCTTTGGAAGCTTGTTTCTGGTCCAGGGAAGACATGGCTTGGCAGTTCGGGCTTCACTGTTCCCATGAGGCACAGGGTCAGACGGATTTGCATATAGCCATGTCTGAACTCGGGTGGCAGAGTGGGCTAAAGAACGGTGATGGATTAAACCCAGATCTTTTGACTGGGTGTGAGTGTCTGATTGATTCAGATGATCCGTCCATCACCACCCCCTTTTGTACCGCTGATCATCTGTGTGAGCAGAACATACCCCTTAATGCTCATGTCATGACATGAAGATTAGGGAATCCTACTGTGAAAGCCATGACCATTGAGATGTGGCTATGGAACTCATTAAATGCCTGACAGAGATGCTACTTCCTTTTGAGGTCTTCACACGTGCAGTCAGCAGGGAGTACTGTACTATTGGCCAAGCTATCCCATTGTTGTACATGCTGGAGCAAGAGCTGAAGGAGGTGTCTGAAACATACAAAGGTGTGGAAGACAAAGTAGACGCATGTTATTTGCCGAGCACCTTAGCCGTTAGCTTATCTGACAATACAAGGGGACTCGGTTTTCCTTGTTGCTCCTTCCTGACCTTGAGGAGGGCCGGCATTTCTGCCTGTGCTCGTGCCGTGAGGGAAACGGCCTTCACTGCTCTACGAATGCCGTGAGGGGAACAGCCATCGGTGTCCACAAATAGGGACCAATCTACATCTCCAACAAGCCCTAACCCAGGCGCCTGGCATCAGCGTCATCAGGCGGCGCCTGGGCTTACTAAAGGTCGGACGGAGCCCCGCAGTGCGGGACGCGCTTTTCCTTGTTGCTCCTTCCTGACCTTGAGGAGGGGTGGCATTTCTGCCTGTGCTCGTGCCGTGAGGGAAACGGCCTTCACTGCTCCACGAACGCCGTGAGGGGAACGGCCATTGGTGTCCACAACCAGGGACCAACCTACATCTCCATCAAGCCCTAACCCAGGCGCCTGGCATCAGCATCATCAGGCGGCGTCTGGGCTTACTAAAGATCGGACAGAGCCCCGCAGCGCGGGACACGCGCGGGCGGTCGCCGGGTTAAGCCCGGGCAAAGGGCGGGCCATCTGTGGCCATCCAGGGCTGGGCTTGGCCAGCCCCCTTTCATTTGCCGCAGCGCCTCGTTTCTTCTTCAACTGGGCTCTTAGGTTAGTTACCCCTCCATGTAGTACTGCGATTCAGATTTAGGTTGTCCTTGAGATCTTTGTTAATTTAGCTTCATTGGTGTTCACGAAGCGTATAGGTTTTGTGGTTAAGTTATTGTTCAGGCCCACTCTCCAATCGTGTATTTACCTATTTATTTGTGGAGATTCACACATGTCTCAAACTAAAGGGAAAGGTAAGGGGAAAAACAGCACTACTAGTTGTATAGGTGGGTCTATTTCAAGAACAATGGACCAGTTTATTACTAGGGTGGCTGTTGTACTGGAACGCAAGATTGCCCTTACAGAGAAGAGACTTTCATTAGAGCCTATCTTCACTAAGCGTTCCTCACTGGGCACTATTAGGGACGCTGTTACGCCGGATCAATTTTCTTCATACTCTTCCAAGGACGAAAATCGACTGGACATTAGTAGTGCTACGAAATTCTCCACTGTAACTGCTGATTACTCTACAGTGGCTCCTCATATTTCAACATTTCTACCAGAGCAGAGTTCTGTAAAAGCCTCAGCTACGCCGGCCAAACGTGGGAAAAGAAAGTGAGGGGGAGGTATGCAGAAGGGTAGGCGTCCAAAAGTATTTATAACAACTATCCCAGGAAAGGCTTCTGCTACATGCAGCTTAATTCTATAGCTTCAGGGAATACGATACATGATATGTTGCCAGCACAGGCCAAATAGAGCATCTCATGAATTCCTTGATGCTCCCCCTTTTCGAGAGAATTAAACGGATTCTCGAAATTTTCGGGAAATTGGGAGAAATTGTTACGGCCAATATGATGGCCCTAGAAAAGTGTGTGGGTGGTAGTATGGTCCCCAATTGCTCAGTTATAGGCGGTCTATTGTGGAGAATTGTGGCTCAATGGTTAGAGCGGCAGACCCTGATGCAGAGGTCTAGCCCGGGACCAGGGTTCAATTCCCCGCCTCGGCGGGTCTTGGGCTCAAAATTCCACGGACCTGATAATTCTCGCCTCTGTGCCTATTCTAATCATGGAGTCCCACTCTGCAACTCTGGGCAATAGCTTGCTTAATCTCCACCATAGCCCCCACAATGCTAAGGATGCCTGGCCTCCACCTTGGGGGTGCCCAGGAGTTGACGCCTCACAGGGAACGCTAGGATGGGTTCCACAGCGGTATTCATACAAGCACCTTGAGACCCTTGCGGGTGAGTAGTGCGCTATACAAGTATCAATTTACATATATAGTTAGACTTGGGTACAAATTTAGTAACTAGTTCTATTAAACCCCACCCTACAGGTTGATAGGTCTAGTTCCTCTAATAGTAAGAGAGTCGAAGTGCCTGGGTGTGAGGGCAGGAAGGAGCTAGAAAATACTGTAGTGGTGGTAGAAGTTCCCCACAAAGTGAAGGAGGTTGTTAAAACTGCTGGTAGGATGATGAAACATCCCATTATTGACCTCCCACCGGATTCGGCCCCCTTTACTGTGATCCTGTCAGGGCTACCAGAGATTCCACAGGGCAAATTGGAAAACCACAGGGAACTGAAGAATAAAGTCATCTTCTGGCTCAGTAATGATAGACCTCTTCCCGGTTATATCATTGGTGAAATTCTGCTTGTAAGGAGGGTAAGCTGGCTGGGCAGTAGACGTAAGGACCGGGTAGGGGACTGTATAATTGTAAATTTTAGAGATCCCAGAGCTGTAAAGTTCATCTGTGAAGGATGGGAAGGTTGCAGGGTGGATCAAGGAAAAGAGATTAGCAAACGAGCTGGGTAATTCTATGACATCACTATTCCTCGTTATCAAGGATGCTCCTAGTTATGAAGATTATTGGGATATTATAACAAAGCCACTGGATCGAAAACTGTTTCACCAGCTAAGAGTGGGCTTTCTCCCTCTTCGTGGGTTAACGGGCTCCTGGAATCCACATAGCAGCGACAAATGTCCCTTTTGTGTGAAGGTGGTAGAATCTATTGACCACCTATTCTGCTGTCCAATGTATTCATTACCCAGACGTGTTTGGCTAAGGCCGGTATGTTGCTCACTGGGAACTAGATCTGCAATTACCGCTAGTAGAATCTTGAAAACTGACACCTCACAATATATTGTTATAGGTGTATCTAAATTTGTCAGCTGGGCCTGGTTGATACGAACTCGGAACCTGAGCTCTTAAAACATCACTACACTATTGTATATGACGCAGTTGGAGTTTTTAGCACGATTGAGTATTTTATATGGATTCAGTCATGTGTCTTTGATCTAAACATTTAATAACTTTTTAAATCCCTGGTTTTAGTATGTACAGTATTTATTGATTTTATGAATTATTATGAACTTGTTAATGTATTATGCTGTGTATGTATTGTATGTCTTTTATGATGTATGTCGAAATAAAGACCTTTTTGACTGACAATACAAGGATTCAAAATAAGATTGTGTCACATTGACATTACATTACTGCCACCATTTTGGATCCACGGTACAAATTATTTCGGAACAGTAATACAGTAATTCCTTTTGCAGAAGGGGATGTTGCCAAGTACAAAACTTTAATAACTGAGGAAGCCACTGATTTAGAAAATGAACAGCTCTCAATTAGAGGCCTGCCAGTGCCAGCCCAGGAAAGTGCAAGTACTACAGGGCATCCAGAGTCAAGTTCTTCTTCAGAGCATGAGAGCAGTGCGTTTGCTTCCCAGCAGTCACCAACACTACCAATAACATCAACAACAGCACCAACAGGATCTGATTCATTAGACACATAAAAAAATAGCTGCTTGGTTTCTACAGAAAGGGATGGGTAAGTCCGTTGCTGGTGCAAAGTCAAAAGAGGCCAAGCAAATCGGAGCACCCATGAGCATTGAGCGGATGGTCCAGGCCTATCTGGATGACACAACAGAGGTCTTCATGGAGCAAAGCCCATTGGTGTATTGGTATGGGAAAAGAAGCCAATGGCCAGTGCTCAACAGGCTGGTGATAAAGTATCTGGCTTGCCCTGTTGCAAGTGTCTCTTCTGAGCGTGTTTTCAGTGCTGCTGGTGCCATTGTAACTGTAAAAAGGACCAGTCTCTCGCCCAAAAGTGTGGAGAGGTTAACCATGATCAAAATGAATCAGTACTTCATACCACAGGACTACAAAATACGTGAATCACAGCAGGAAGAGGAGAGCGACTCTGAAGACATAAGTAGTGGGTTACATGACCTACTTCTGTCTGAACCACAAGTGTTTGAGGACGAGCTCCTCTTCCCTGACAACTAGGCTTTCAAATTGTCACTTTCTCCCTTCCTTTATTTGTGTGTATGTATATCTGCCTTTCTGGTTCAAATCAAACCACAACAAATCCATCACCACCGTCTCTTATTTTTATTTACCTATTGGAGTTGCACATCTGTGCATTTAACTGTCCCCTCCACTCCTCAGAGTCCTGCTCCATCTTCCTGACTCGCCCTAAATACATTTCCATCCTGCCAGACATTGGATGGAGATGGAGAATAGTACAATAATGCAGCCTCTAACCGTCCCTCCATAACAAGTTAAACATACGTGACTATAGCCATCTTCTGTTTTGTTTCCAATACAAAACTAATCACTGTCTTAAGGCTACCACCTCTGTCTGCAGTCATACACAACTCTTCACTGTCAGAACTTGAGCAGGCATCCAAAACTAAAGTAAACTCATCATCACTTTCAGAAGGCTCGGCATCTCTGATCTGACAGCCAAAGAGAAGAGCCAGACAGGTATATGATTAATGAATGATGCCATGCATTGCATTGGATGCTTGCTGACTCTGAGCAAATGTGCATGAAGTCGAACTATACTTGTAGTTAAAATAATAACAAAGTAAAAGTGACTCAAGTGATAGTCAATGTTTCCATGTTGTTTAATAATAACCAATTGTACTGCTACTACTGCAGGTGCAGTCTGGACTTACTTAATCGGAGTCACTCACTCCAGACTGAGTTGGTGTTCACCTGTTCAACAACACGTACACGTACCACATCTGATGATGATGATGACCATACGATCTTTGCACGCAGTCAGTCAGTTGGATCTGAGATGATTGATGGAATATGTTTCAGGAAGTGGCATAAAAGGTAAACACAACCAATCAACAAGAACCACAGCAGACCTAGGCTACATGTCTGTGCAGTGGTGAAATCGAATAGCGGTATGATGACGGACAGTGGCGCATTGATTTAGTCACTTGATTTGGAAAATGCTAGGTTGCTGTATATGCCTTTTGTCTGGCTCTGTCAAAAAGTAAGGTAAATGGAGTTTGGGTCATGGCCCGGTGCCGTGGGCTTTACTGTGCTGGCTCCTGTCTTGTTGTTCTTGTAGATTAGTGTTGTGTAAATACTAGTAGAGTAGACACAATGTATCCAAGCAGCCTTAGTCTGAAAGTCTTCTTGCTCAAAAGTCTTGCTTTTTTACACTACACCGTAATTTGTGTTTTGTTATTCATTTACTTTTCAATACCCCTTCTGTTTTTCCATCAACACTTACAGGCCAGCTTTTTACCCAGTGCTATTATACTTGGAGCAACATCTCACACTTACCTTACCAATCCTCATCAGCCAGCCAGTGGCACCCAAGAATGTTGTGCAGTAGTTAAGTACTATTCATTAACCATCAAGTTATCTTCATCATGCATGCATTTCCTTTTTCTACCTTTATAGATTTATTTGATAGTGGATTATCATCGTCTTCAATATATTGTTTTGCTTTTGTTGTATCAATGCGTACTGTTTTTCTTTGTCAAACCTTTCTCCAAACCCCACTTCCCATCAATTCATCAAACCCTAACCCTCTTTCCCTGGGCTGTATGGTTTTATATTGAGGTGTGATGTGACGACATTAAATCTACACCAACAATTGATCCGACGCTTGCTGGGGCAGATGTGGTGAAAGCAACACTAATTAAATGTCAACGAGGCTTGGCGAGGATCTTCTTCTGCTTGCCCACCCATGCTCAGTGTATGTACAAGCCAATTAATTTTCCAAAGGGACCCACCGAATACATAATAATTAATTGCCGGCATTGATATGATTTACAGCATTAAAGCATTAGGATTGTGTTTAAGTAACTCCTTCAACACAACTACAGTTTAACTTCTTAGATTCTTGTCCTAGGCTGACCCCGCCACCATTGTTTTCTTTTAGTTTAGCAGTTGCAATATTGTTTGGCAGTCTTCTTATGTACTGTACTTTTCTACTACTCCCACAGTCTCTCTCAGGCAAATGGCTGTCTCTTTTTTTTTGCAAATGCTAGTGCCAGTGTCTACTACTACCACCACAACCACGTCATCTTCTCCATTCTCTTGCGAAACCATGCAGCCATCGCTGTGCTAAACTTAATCCTCATCAATCACAGGTAAGATATGTTTACTGGGAGGTATAATGGAGTAGGAGGAGCAACTGGTAGTACTAGTAGTACTAGTAGGACAAATATAACTCAGTTAGGGGTACCGCATCTATCTATTTGCAAGTTACAAAATTGTCAGATTACTTAAATAAAACACTGGCCATTGCCCTGCTTCTGCAAGTAAACCTGGTGACGTACATTAATTCGTGAAACAGTAAACCCACCACAAAACATTAACATCGTATCAGTAAGTATAATAAATAACATTTATATTCATAACAAAAATAGCCTATCCCACACCTCACCCACCCCTCTCCCTAACCCCAACCAATGTTCAAGTGGAATGGAATGGAATGGAAAGAGGATTTGTATAGCGCCAAGGCTACCCAGCGGCGTCCCAGCGCTGTGAAAAGATTGGGTTGAGCCAGAGGGGCTGAAATGAGTGGAGCTGAGTGAAGATTTAGACCGAAGATTTGCTGAAAAGCCAAGTTTTAAGAAGTTTTCGGAAGGTAGATAGATTGGATTCTGATCTAATTGGGAGGGGGAGAGAATTCCAAATCTTGGCTAGATTGTAAGGCAGCGAGCGGCCTCCACATCTGGCTTTTCTGATGCGTGGTACTGAGGCAAGGTGGGAGGTCGCGGATCTGAGGGGGCGAGAAGGCTGGTAGGCTTTCACCTGGGGGGAGTTGATGGAGGGGCCTGTTCCCCAGTAAGAGCGATGTGCAATGCACATGCTCTTGAATTCAATTCTTGATCTCACCGGGAGCCAGTGGAGGTCCCTTAATCTGGTTTTGACTGAGGTTCGGAGAGGGATGTCCAGAAGAATTCTTGCTGCACAGTTTTGAATGACTTGGAATTTGTTGAGTGTAGACTGTAGGGCCCCAAGATATAGGGCGTTTCCACAGACCAAGCGGGAGAGGATTAGTCCTTGCACCATAATCTGTCTTGAATGGAACGGGAGGAGAGGAAGAATCTTACGAAGTAGTCTCATCAGCCCAAAGCAGGTGGCAGCGAGCTTGGTAGCTTGATGGTTGAAGGTGAGAGTTTGGTCAAGCCAGATCCCAAGACTCTTGATTTACTCCTTGGGTTGCGGGGGGCTTCCTAAACAGAGGGGCCAGATGGAGTCAATGGATTTCGTGATGTTATTTCCAAGGAGCATTACCTCTGTTTTGTCCCCGTTAAGTTTTAAACAGGAGCCTGACATCCAGGCGGCGACAGCTTCCAAGCATTTGTGTAGGCTGTGGTGGGAGTTGAGGGAGGGGTCCAGTGCTACAACTAACTGCGTGTCGTCCGCATAGGTGACAATTTTCACACCGAAGGGGCGGACGACATCAGCTAGAGGACTGAGGTATATATTAAAAAGGGTAGGGCTCAGGGAAGAGCCCTGAGGCACTCCGCAATTGAGAGGTTTACTGGAAGAAATGAAATCCTTCTCAAATACTTGGAAGGATCTATCCGTGAGAAAGGACCTCATCCAAGTGAGTGCTGTGCCTGACACTCCTATTTTATTGAGGCGATGGAGTAAACTATTATGATTAACAGTGTCGAAGGCGGCACTTAGGTCGAGTAAGACGATGGCCGTGGACCCGCCACCGTCCAGGATCCTTCTTGCCTCCTCCGTCACTGCAATCAGTGCAGTCTCTGTTCCATGAAGGGGCCTGAAGCCGGTCTGGGAAAGGTCCAGTATGTTATTGGCTTCCAGGAAGTCAGTAAGAACAAAGTTAACATGCTTCTCGAGCAGTTTGCTTTGCCATGTTAGGAGGGAGATGGGTCGGTAGTTAGCGGGATTAGATTGATCAAGGCTGGGTTTTTTCAATAAAGCTTTGACCATTGCTCTTTTCCATGGGGGTGGGACAATACCAGTATGGAGGGAGGAATTGAGCAAGTCTTGGATAGTAGGTGAGATCTGATGGATTATCTGGGTGAGAGCCCTGGGGGGAGCTGGGTCGATGGGTGATCCAGATTTAACCTGTCCCATGAGTTTTTCTAGGTTAGTAAGGTCTAATGGAGGGAAGCTGTTGAGAACATTAGGAGGGACTGTTGTGAAGCCTATGTTGGCAGAGTCTGTGGGCGAAGTGACGGGATGGAAAAAAGAGGAATTGATGATTTCTATTTTCTGGTGAAACAACTCAGCTATTTCCTCACAGTGGGTCTGAGTGTTATTATGATCCTTTGGGGCTTCGGGAAGTTGCAAGAGGGATTTGGCTATCCGGTAGATGTCCTTAGGTTTGGACGCTGCTTTCTCAATCTTATGTTCATAATATTTGGCCTGAGCTAGTTTAATGTCTGCTTTGTAGTTTTTAATAGCTGTTCTATAGCTCGTTTTGTCTGCTGGGAGGTAATCGAGGCGCCATTTCCTCTCGAG
Source organism: Lissotriton vulgaris (assembly GCF_964263255.1). Classification (NCBI taxonomy): domain Eukaryota; kingdom Metazoa; phylum Chordata; class Amphibia; order Caudata; family Salamandridae; genus Lissotriton; species Lissotriton vulgaris. The sequence continues at coordinate 513,347,794 of NC_141685.1, read as the reverse complement.
TTGTTACAACACGTTTGGCCTCTCGTAGATCAGTCGTATACCATGGGGCTGTTGGATTGCCCCGCTTGGGATGGGTGCTTTTTAGTGGTAATACTAGATCTAAGGAGCTGGTGATCCATCTGTTATAATTCTCGTTGTCTTGGATGGGAACAGATGTATTAGTGGGTTTGGTGCATTGTAGGAGATCCTGCCACTCAGTTAAAGGGATTTTTGACCAGTTGCGGGACCATTGAATCATCGGGGTTTGGGAGGGAGGTGGTGGGGCAGGGTCCAGGTGAACGGGATAAGGAAGTGATCAGACCATGGAAGGAGGGAAGGGTTTCCAACGTGAAGGTCTTGGCAATTACTGAAAATGGGGTCTAAGAGATGTCCTCTTAAGTGGGTGGGCCCACGGACAAGTTGATGTAATTCGAGGGCATTTAAGCTGGTGGATAGTTCTCTGGCTATAGGATCGTTTGAATCATCCAGATGGATATTAAGGTCACCCAAGATTGTAAAGTTGGCAGAGCTGAGTGCCAGGTTTGAGACAATTGAGGCAAGATCAGAAAGAAACTGCCCTTGAGATCCTGGCGGGCGGTATATGAGCATACCAGAAAAAAGTAGGTGTAGCGCTGAATTTTATAAAGGAGGGAAGACATTCGCTGTTTGGAAAATTTACGGGGGTGCTGGTGACTACATATTCTGATTTGTGAATTACTGCTAGGCCACCGCCAATGTCTTTTTTATGGTCAAGGCAGAGTATTTGGTAACCAGTGGAAAGTGCTTGTACCAAGTTAGGTTCGGAGTGTTCCTGTAACCATGTCTCTGTGACAAAGAGGATATCTGGGCTTATTTCCTCTAACATTAGGGAGATTTTGGTAGAGTGCTTGGGGAGTGAGCGACAGTTGAGCAGAAGCATGGAGAATAATGTGGGTTTCGTTGCAGCCTGGGGTAAAAAATGAAATCCACATTGGTTACAGGCGGAGTGTTGTATAGAAGGGTCCCATGCGTGGAGGTAGGGTGACCCAACTGTCTGGTTTAGTTGACGCAGAATATGCGAATGGTAGGTAATGTCTGGCGTGTAGGCTGAACAGGGGGGGTAGCCCCTGGCCCCGGTCGATCATGTACGGGCGCAGACGGGCTTACCTTTGGCGCGCCTTCGGCGCGCAAACGTCGTGCCCGCTGCGCTACCGGAATATGCACATGATTTATACTGCTCCAAGGTTTGAGGACCATGGGGGCGTGGCCTCGAAAAGGGGCGTGGCCTCCGGTGTTGGCGAGATGGCGCCAAGGAGTGTTGGAAATGGATGTGCCGGTCAACTTGTTTCCAAAGAGGGTGAGTGCTTTAAAAACACACAAGTTATTAGGTGACAATCAATTTTTAAAATGTGACTCACTCCCGGCTTCCGCCTCAAGAGCACAACTCAATGCTTTACCCGGCGCCCTAAATCGGCGTCTTAAGTAAGAGTCGGCGGAGGCGTGGCCTCGAAAAGAGGCGTGGCCTACGGTCTTGGCGAGATGGCGCCAAGGAGTGTTAGAAATGGAAGTGCCACGTCAGCGCTAGCTCCGCTGCTTCGGTCAACTCGTTTCCAAAGAGGGTGAGTGCTTTAAAAACACACAAGTTATTAGGTGACAATCAATTTTTAAAATGTGACTCGCTCCCGGCTTCCGCCTCAAGAGCACAACTCATGCTTTACCCGGCGCCCTAAATCGGCGTCTTAAGTAGGAGTCGGCGGGGGGCGTGGCCTCGAAAAGGGGCGTGGCCTCCGGTCTTGGCGATATGGCACCAAGGAGTGTTGGAAATGGAAGTGCCGCGTCAGCGCTAGCTTTGCTGCTTCAGTCAACTCGTTTCCAAAGAGGGTGAGTGCTTTAAAAACACACAAGTTATTAGGTGACAATCAATTTTTAAAATGTGACTCGCTCCCGGCTTCCGCCTCAAGAGCACAACTCAATGCTTTACCCGGCGCCCTAAATCGGTGTCTTAAGAAGGAGTCGGCGGGGGGCGTGACATCGAAAAGGGACGTGGCCTCCGGTCTTGGCGAGATGGCGCCAAGGAGTGTTGGAAATGGAAGTGTTGCGTCAGCGCTAGCTCCGCTGCTTCGGTCAACTCGTTTCCAAAGAGGGTGAGTGCTTTAAAAACACACAAGTTATTAGGTGACAATCAATTTTTAAAATGTGACTCGCACCCGGCTTCCGCCTCAAGAGCACAACTCAGTGCTTTACCCGGCGCCCTAAATCGGCATCCTAAGTAGGAGTCGGTGGGGGGCGTGGCCTCGAAAAGGGGCGTGGCCTCTGGTCTTGGCAAGATGGCGCCAAGGAGTGTTGGAAATGGAAGTGCCGCATCAGCGCTAGCTCTGCTGCTTCGGTCAACTCGTTTCCAAAGAGGGTGAGTGCTTTAAAAACACACAAGTTATTAGGTGACAATCAATTTTTAAAATGTGACTCGCTCCCGGCTTCCGCCTCAAGAGCACAACTCAATGCTTTACCTGGCGCTCTAAATCGGCGTCCTAAGTAGGAGTCGGCGGGGGGCATGGCCTCCAAAAGGGGCATGGCCTCCGGTCTTGGCGAGATGGCGCCAAGGAGTGTTGGAAATGGAAGTGCTGCGTCAGCGCTAGCTCCGCTGCTTCGGTCAACTCGTTTCCAAAGAGGGTGAGTGCTTTAAAAACACACAAGTTGTTATGTGACAATCAATTTTCAAAATGTGACTCGCTCCCGGCTTCCGCCTCAAGAGCACACCTCAATGCTTTACCCGGCGCCCTAAATCGGCGTCTTAAGTAGGAGTCGGTGGGGGGCATGGCCTCAAAAAGGGGCGTGGCCTCCGGTCTTGGCGAGATGTTGCCAAGGAGTGTTGGAAATGGGAGTGCCACATCAGCGCTAGCTCCGCTGCTTCGGTCAACTTGTTTCCAAAGAGGGTGAGTGCTTTAAAAACACACAAGTTATTAGGTGACAATCATTTTTTAAACTGTGACTCACTCCCGGCTTCCGCCTCAAGAGCACAACGAATGTCCCAAAAATAAGAGAAACCCCAACACCCAATTCCCACCCACCAACAAAAGTACTAAGAAAGGGGCAAATCAACAGGGTCCATCTATAATCAGCGGGCTTTAAGGTGTTTGTCCACCAGGATTTTGACGCGCTCCTCTAATTTGTCCTTCAGATGAGCCATCCGGAAGAGAAGTTGCTGGCAAAATGCAGGGCACCTACGTTTACATCCATGTGGGGGGCCAGCAGATGTTGACAAATGACGGCAGTGGGCAGCTGCCTGACCGCGGCGCCGTAATCCTGCAGGCGGGGCCTGGCTGGGGCCCGGGGCATTGAAGGGGCAGCAGATGCTGCTGCCGCCTCCTCCTCCTTCTCCTCCTCAGCCTGAGCCACCAGCTGGCGGTATCCCTCAACGAGGGCCTGCAGTTTCCGTTGCCGGGCCTTGGCTGCCAACTTCTTCCATGATGGTTTTTGTGAAGGACGATCTTTAAAGAAAGTAACAGAATTGTAACCAAAACTCTTAACAAAACAGTAACACAAAATTAATTCAACACATGGTGGCACAGTAGCAATAGTAAGCCCAGTACTAACATTTGTGGTAACTTTTAGTATCTATCCTCCTGCTTCCCTGGCCTCTAACATTTGTTGGAGGGTTTTTTTGGCATTATACTTGCCCTAGTACTATCGATGGACTCCAGTACACAGAAGAACACCAGTCTTTTTCTTATCTCTAGTTTACATCAATTACATAACCTTGTTGTAGGCTGTAGCCGGCAAGCCAGCTCAGTCAGCTAAGCTTGCATCCAAGACCAACATACGAGTCAATACGCAGATGCCTGTTACTTTTATTTACAAAGCTGCAGGTGAAGAAGCTCGTATATTTTACAGGTGGCACTGGCCATACTCTCTCTGTTACATGAAGGGCAATTGCTCAATTTCACTTTCACTGAGCCCTGGCGACTACAAAAAGGCAGATAAATAATAATTTAATATACTTCTGATCCAATGATCATTACTGATATGGAACAACATATCAGTCCAGTAGCGGTCAGAGGTGGGAGTGCTGGCGGGCGGTGATGTGGAGAGGGGCAGGGTGGGGGGAAGCAAACTATGGATTGTGGACAATTACTGGTAAGTAAACATATATATAAAAATCAAAAACAAATTAACATAGGTAGGAAGTGGTCCTTGGATTCAGAGGAAGGGGCTTGATAATATATATGATGTGCTTGCAAACTACTGAGTCATCAACTGTATTCTGAAATGAAATCCTACTTTTATGTAAAATAGGATGACCCTCTGCTTTGCTACTCTGGCGCAGTTTCTTTTACATTATATTCAAAGTAAGACTTGTCTGCATCCAGTGACAGTCTCCACCTATGATGAATACATCCAGGGGGCATCCATCCATTGAAAGTAAATGTCTATGATTCTTTTGTTATTAGGTATCGCTTAACAAACCTTAGCTGGTTTCACTTTCACCAACAACCACCCATGCGTCCACTCCTTCCTTCTTTGCCTTCGCTTTGTGTTTGACACAAACACAGCTGATGGAAAGGGGCGACCACTCGGTCCCCCCGAACGTATGGTAGGGGGCCCGGATCCCCCCGGGAAACCATTTTGGGCGAGGGGCGTGTCTCGGCTGGTATGTCCGAAGCGGCGTAGCCGGGGCGCGCCTTTTCCCGCCCAAGAAGGGTTGTCCTAGACACCTACACCGTTGACCACGCCCCGTAGGCGTACCGGAGGAGGGTACACGCCCTCCCGAAGAGGAATAAAAGGAGCAACAATCCAAAGAAGCATCCTCTTGTTCCTGTGCTTGGAAGCTGCACCCTCTCGTTGCACGTGAGCCCTCGACGGAACAAGGAGCAATTTTTGAGAACTTGTAATTTTTGTGTTTCTCTTTCAGCGACTCCGTACCCTCGGATCCAGGACCTCGTAAGCAACAAGGATCGAATATCTGACAACGATGCCTGGCAAGAAGGCCGGAAAGAAGGCAGGGACTGACCAGATGCTTCGCATGTTAATGAAGGATATGGCGAGCATGAAAAAACAGATGGCGGCAATGAACAATACGGGCAGACCGAAGAAAGTAATCGGACCAGCATTGCCGGGAGTAGTCCCCGCTGGGAGAGGTAAAAGGGCCAGGAATAGGGCGGCAGGGGGGGAGGCCCCAGCTCCCGAGTCACCCCCGGCAAGCCCGGTTAGTCCAGTGGAGGCCCCGGTTCCGATCCCGGACGCAGGCCAACCGATTCCGGTTGTAGTTACGCCCACTAACGAGGAGGATATGCCTCCGGAGTTGGCCGCCCAGTTAGCCGCATGGCTCGGCAAAAATACTGAGGGTGCTACGGCACCAGGAGACACGGCCGAAGATGCCAGGTTACTAATGAAGCAGTTGCGGCAATCGAGAGATGCCGCGAAGGCGAATCTCCCTCTTGTACCCCCACAGGTTCCCTCAGAACGACCGGCGTCTGGCGTGGGAAAAACAGCGGGACCAGCTACGGATTCGGGTAAGCAGCCATTGCCAATGGCGAGGGAGGGAGCGTTACCCTCAAGAAGGGAAAAGGTGGTCCAACATATTCCGCTGGCCACGAAAGAATTGATTTGGGCTGATAAGTATGTGAATATGTTTTCTCTCTTGAACCACGAGGTGGAGTATGTCAAAAGTCAGAAGGATTTGTGGCACCCGAGTGTGTGGTGTGCAAAAATGGCGGGATTCAGGGTGGATGAGACGATCTCAAATTGGGCCAGGGCATTTGCGATGTTTACTGCGATCATGGGGGAACGTAAGCCCGAGGTGTTGACCGAATTGGCCTGCTATCAGACACGTATAATGGATTTCTATGAAACGTATGAAGGCAATGAATGGTTGGGTTATGATAGTAAGTTTCGTAAGGCCAAGGAGCACGATTCATCTCTGACGTGGGATTGTCTCGACTCCATCTCTTGGCAGAAGCAGCTCCTGCCGGGCGCGACGAAGTCGTCTTCGCTTGGCGGGAATGGGTCGGCGCCCTCCCGCCATCATTCGGTGGCGCCCTTTCGAGCAGGCGCCGCTGGTGACCACCAACCAAGGAGTGGTGGGAACGGGGGTAAAAAAGGGGTTTGTTGGAACTTTAACAGAGGCAAGTGCACGAGGCCACAAGGGACATGTAAGTTCAGGCATGAGTGTGCAGGGTGCGGACACTCTTCACACCCTGAGAGTTCGTGCAGAGCCAAGAATGGTGATACAGGGGGTAGAGGAGGGGCCAAACAGGTCTAATGTTGACCATGGGGTACCGCTACCTACCCCCGTAGATATCATGGCAATGATCCCCTGGCTAAATGAATACCCTGATCATGTCTCCGCTGGGGTGTTGCGGGACGGCTTCTCGTATGGTTTCCACATCCCGGCGGGGGATTTTCAGGGGGAATCACTGTGTAAAAACCAACTGTCGGTGCAGCAGAATACGGCGGTGGTGGAAAGTAAGATTGCAAAAGAGGTTGCCCGTGGCCGTGTTGCTGGCCCATATAGGCACCCGCCAGTTCCTAATTTCGTTTGTTCACCGTTGGGAGTAGTCCCCAAGAAGGACCCAGGTGAGTTTAGGTTAATTCATAACTTGTCGGCTCCGAGGGGTCTTTCGGTGAACGATGCGATTGATCCAGGAATTTGTTCGGTGCGGTACGCATCCTTCGATTAGGCCGTCGCCATGTTGAATCGCCTGGGGCCCGGAGCGCTGATGGCTAAATCGGATATTGAGTCAGCGTTCCGGTTCCTCCCGGTACACCCACAGGATCAGCGTCTGTTAGGTTTTGTGTTTCAGGGACGCTACTACATGGATAGATGTATGCCAATGGGTTGCTCCATCTCTTGTGCTTATTTTGAGAAATTCAGTTGTTTTCTGCAATGGGCATTCACCAAAGCCACTGGCAATACCCAGGTTATGCATTACCTAGATGATTTTTTGTTCTTGGGGGCAGCCGGCGACACAAAATGTGCGCTGGCGTTACAGGAATTTTGCACTCTCATGAAGGGGTTCGGGGTGCCATTGGCACCAGGTAAGACGGTTGGACCATCTACTTCACTCGAGTTTCTTGGAATTGAGCTCGATTCTGTGGAGGGATGTTTCCGTTTGCCGGTGGGGAAGGTAGCGAAGTTCAGGGCTTCCCTGGAGCTGTGCATTAGCAAAGAGAAAGTTACTCTCCATCAGTTACAACGAGCAGTGGGCCAGCTTAACTTTGCCCTAAGAGTGATACCAATGGCCCGCCCCTTTTCCCGCTCTATTGCACAAGCGATGGTTGGTCTCAAGGAAGGACACCATCGCACGAGACTGTCTGCAGAGGTTCGCCAGGACATGCGCATATGGTTGGCATTTCTGGCGGATTTCAACAGTCGAGTGGTGTGGAGCAAGTCACCAGCATCCTCCGACGAGCTGGGTTTGTGGACCGACTCGGCAGGGAGCGTGGGATTTGGCGCCATCTTCGGTAATCGATGGTCGGCACAGACATGGCCGACGTGGTGGCACACCAGTGGGCTCACAGGTAACATTGGGTTTCTTGAGTTGTTCCCCATTTTTGTGGCTCTGAAGGCGTGGCCGGATGAGTTTCGTGATCGCACAGTGGTGTTTTGGTCCGACAACATGACCGTAGTACAATGTATAAATAATCAGGCAGCATGCTGCAAGTGGATATTGAGATTACTGAAGGAAATTGTACTACTTTGCATGAGACTGAACGTGCAGTTTAGGGCGAGGCACGTGCCGGGTGTGCTGAACCAGGCGGCTGATGCACTCTCTCGTTCCCACATGCAGGCCTTCAGGGGTTATCTACCTTCCGCGGACCTAGTGGCGGCACCATTTCCCGAAGCTCTCTGGTTACTCGGTGCCCCGGATTACAGGACCTCGTGGGAGCAAGCCTAGCCCCCAGAACAAGGAAGGCATACGAAGGAAAGTTTCGTTCCTATTGTGCATTTTTGGGTCCAGCAGGAGGGGATAATTGGGGGCAGGAGGAGTATGTCCTAAAGTTTTTAGTAGCACTCCACAAGGCAGGCCAATCAGCGGCAACGGCCAATAGGCACCGGGCCGCCATTGCATTCATGGCTTAGGCGCATGGCATCAAGGACCCCACATCGTCCTTTCTGGTAAAGAAGGCACTGCGTGGGTGGCAACGCCTCGAGGGTCTTAGAGTAGACGAGAGTCGCCCGATTGGGTTAGAAAGGTTGTCCTTACTGATGTCGGTACTCCCCGCGACATGTTCCTCCCAGTCTGAGGCAGTGCTGTTCCGGGCTGCTTTCGCATTAGCGTTCCATGGGGCTATGCGGGTGAGCGAGCTGGTGGCAAAACTAAGCAGGATATGGGGGGAGGTCTGTGTCGGGAACACATTCTGATCAAGGGTGATTCAATGGTAGTCACAATAGCCAGGTCCAAGACCGATCAGGGTGCTATGGGGGACAGTATTGTTGTCCAGCGCATGCGAGGGTCCCCCATGTGCCCGGTGAAATGCGTTGAGGAATATTTAGCGCAAAGGGCGGTAGCATGGGGGGGAAGCTTGCTGAGACACACCGACGCCACCCCACTGACTAGGTTTCAGTTTCAGCGGGTGCTAACAATGGCAATCGCGGCAGCGGGCTTGGACCCGGGCGATTTTGGGACCCATTCCTTTAGGATAGGGGCTGCTACAGAGGCTACAGCCAGGGGTCTGAGTGTGGAAAAGGTGAAACAATTGGGACGATGGTCCTCGAACTGTTATAAAAGGTATGTGCGGTTGCACATGTTGTGAAGCCAATGTCTTGCACTCACGCTTCTTGTCTTGTTTGGTTTACAGTTTCGCGAGCATGCTATGCGGGGCGGACTGTGCAGTCGACCCGACACCTGGGGACCAGCGGTCAAAGATCACCGACTGATGAGAAAGTGGTGTGGGTCGTGGGCCACTCATACGTGAGGCATGCCGGGGACGTATTCAAATTTTATATTACAAAGGTCCTAGGTTTTTAATGATATCTAGAGGATTAATTTTCACAGGCTAAAAATAAAGACTGTGTTTTTTCTTCCGTGTCCAGCCGGACCTAGAAGTATTTATTTTCAAAGTAGTGAAGATAAACAGCATAAAGCGAAAACATTTCGCACATTTATAACTGGGCACAAGCCTGTACCAAGTCAAGGGGAGACAATACAAAAGAAAAGGACAAAGAATTCACAGGCAAACGAGGAGAACAGGGTGGCTTATAATACAATGCAAGAGGTTCTTGAATAAGCACAAACCCACAGTAACTGCCGGGAAAGTTAAAGATCATATAAAGAGCAGTACTGCAAAACAGTCGACGAACGTTTCGATCCCTATCTCCAATAATATAGTGGGATCATCTTCAGGACTAGAATTGATTTTGCCTGAGTTGTCAAGTGAGCCACGAGCCGGGCTGGATGGGCCAGTCGTGGATGTACAAGCTTCCGATCAGTTCCGATTACTGGTGATGCCGGGTTGACGATTCAGTGGAATCGAAATGAAGATTAAAGCCGGCCAACAACGGTCGAATTATTCGTGACCGATTGAGCCTAGAGTTTAGCGTGGGCTCGATACAGGACTTCAGTTTAAAAGGGGGTGTAGTCGTAACCGGGGGTCGGTTCCACGCAAGGCGCTCAATAGGAATGGCCTCTTCCATGCGAGCCTTAAATTGCTCGTAGAGGGGCCGCAATGGGGTCCCGTCACAGCAGCGCAATGGCCAGATGGTCAATATTCAAAGCAGGTGACATGATTCACGCGGCTGGGGAATACGGGTGCAGGGTGACATTCCACGGAAGGGGCGGGCTCTGTATTGACCAATTTCAATGTTTTGTTGAGGGACTGTTAGAGCGGACAAGGTCACCGCCGTCTGTAATCATAGTACACCTGGGAGGCAATGATTTGGTGACACTCGGTCGGCGAGTACTACTCGAGCGAATTCTATCTACTGTTAGCTGGTTGGCGAGAAGGATTCCGGGGTGCACGATAGCATGGTCACACATGATTCCCAGGAAGGTGTGGCGGGGGCCCTCTCTGTATCAGCTTTGAATCATTCAGTAAAGAAAGTCAATAACAAGCTTGGTAGGTTGTTCCGCTTGGGACAGTTGCATTGTATTCCGCATGGATGTATTCGGGGGATCACATGTATCTCGAAGATGGGGTCCATTTGTCCCGGGAGGGGAATGTCTTACTCATAGGAGACTTCATAGCATGGTTAAGGGGTTTGTAAAAGCACGACCTTTAATAGGAGTGTGGGGGGGCTGGATAGCCGGTCAACTATCCGGCCTGTGGCGGTAAGGTCATGATCGGTGAGCAGTAATTTCAAGGTCCCTAGAGGGGGGCGCCACCCATTATAGATGGGAGCGCCCGGGGGGAGGCGGCCATTGGCCCCTCACACGGGGAGGCGGCACCCACTAAGTATGGGGTCGCCTAAGGGAAGGCGGTCATAGGCCCCTCCCAGGGGAGGAGGCGGCTAGATGCCCCTCCTACGAATTTCCCGGGGCCAGGATATCCGCGACGGCGGATGTGATAAACAGTGTGGGGTGGGAGGGGGGTCCACGCTACCTTCTAGACACCTCACACGAGTCCTCGGACGACCATTAAGATGGCGTCGAGTTAAATAAGGGGCCCCCGCTAAGACAAGGGAAATTAGAAGTTGGCACAGATGTACAGTCCTCTGTGCGCCCGCCCCTCACACCGTGAGGGGGGAGTTCTAGTAGTAGGGATCTGACATCGTTTACGACCTTGCCGTTGGCCCGTAATGTTAGGATGTACAATTTTTATTTAGAAAGTATGCATTTGCAGGATGCTTAGACTCGGCTAGGAGAACCTTTGTATTAGAGATTTGTTAAGGTTAGCCAATAAACGTGTCTGCATCGTAATGTCATAAATGGAAAATTGTACATGATATGAAACTGTTAATTTAATGTTTTAATTTTGTTTCATATTTTAATAAATACGGCCGGGAGGGTAACTCCCTCCCGCCTTCCAAAAGTTCAGAACTGCGTCCGTCTTCCCATCCTTGGGGATTGTGTGGGGAGGGGGTGACAGGCATCCCGGTCATATGATTCTTGCTATCCACTATCTACCCATATTTTGTCACCCACTCAGGCAGGCATCTTCTTTCACCTTCCACCTATCTTTCAACAACCCATGCATCTGATTCCTATCAGCCACTTGCATGCTGCTTCCAAAGTATCCTTCTCTGCTAGTCGTATAATATTACATCTCTTTCGTCCTTCCTCCTTCCACCCTAGTTATTTCCCTTTTTATTCAACACATCCATCAAGGTCATCTGATCTGACTTTTAGTCTTCTCCATAACTTTCACAGCTGAGTTGGAGTCTGATAGAAGAGGCCTTTGTTTACTCAACTCACACTGGTAATGCTATTGCTAATGCATTGTTAATGCTAAGTAAAGGGTGTCTTCTTCAACCATTGTATTTTGTTCAGTACAACTTCAAGTTCATACTTACTTAATAAGTCTCACAGTACAGTGAGTGAAGTGTTTCCCTTCCAGCTAGTAATGCCAATAAGTAATGAATATAACTTACCACAGCCCACCGCTGCTATTTCCTCCCCCACTGGTGCTCATGCAGGTGCTGCATCTACTGCCCCCTCCTGAATGGCAGCATTGGCAATGCCGCTGGCCCTGCCGGCACTGGTGGTTGGTACTGGTAGTGCACCTATAAAAACAAGTACACCTTTTTAGATGCCTTTACACCTCCCCCTATTTTACTCGTTTTCACCAGGAAGGAAGATTGAAAAAACAGTTAAAATACAACATAAATCATCACTAGTCCAAATTGCATACTACAGTAGTCAGTAGACAGACATTAGTAGTATTATTATATGGTCCCTAGGGTCAAACTCATCTCTACTCCTACATTAGTCTTTGGAAAGTTAGCCTGAGCCATGTAACCATTTTAGATTCATGTCTACTCTTTTGTTGCGCAGTAAGATGCGTTTGAAGCCACATGAGTGTTGCATACAAGTGAAGAAGTTGAAAAACAAGCCACTTTTTTATGGGGTTCGGTTAGTCCCTATTGCTTAGCCATAATGTTACAGTTTTTGGCATGACTGCAAAAAGCTTGCATAATTGTATTATACTGTCTAACGTGGAGGTTAATGAAGAAAACCAGGGCGGCCACCTCCACCTCTCCCAAAAGTTTTCAGGCCTGCACCCCTACTATGGTAGGTGCAACAGATGTGAAATAATACACAAAAGATTCTATCGTAAAGGGTCCATGACTTGTGGTGCACTGAGGTAGGGGCAGCAGATCTGAATATACACACAAAAGATTCTATCATAAAGGGTCCATGAGTTGTTGTGCACTGAGGTAGGGGCATCAGAAGTATTTAGCTTGTGTGCAGTCAGCGATGATACGTTATCCGGGCGGGCCGCACTGGGAGCAATGTCTGTTGCCTACTGAACTGCGTCATCTGCAATCGTGACTCGATCTGAATTGTGAGCCCTGCTTTGTGCAATGTAGATCAAAGGTAGTAGTCAGCACAGACATTGAGGAATGCTTTTTTTCACTTCCTCTTGACAAAATCCGAGGACATAGAGCACAATTCTCTCTGCAATTAATAAGTGAAGACTGAATTCAAATTGTGAACTCTGCTGACGGCAGTGTAGGCATATGGAAGAAAATATGGAAGAAAAGATGAAATATGTATGAAATACATTGTTGCAATATATAGGTTTCAGGGACATTATAGTTAGTTGCCTACAGGAGCCTTACATTAATGAATCGAGACTGAATTTGAATTGTGAGCCCTGCTGACCAAAGTGCAGGCTGGAGGCAGTGGTTAGCAAAGGCCCACAGCCACGTAGCGTTGACTTGAGCTACACAGATTGGGAGCATTTGTGAGCCATGCTGCCCGTAGTGTAGATCAGAGGCAGTGGTCTGGAAGGGTCCACAGCCACGTGGTGTTGACTGGAACTGCACAGAGTTAGTGGCACCTGAAGCACTCAGCGTGTGCACAGCCAGCAATAATGCAATCCACTAACTATTTGGGTGGTGAGTCTACATACTGTTGGATGATATTACCACATAATCCATTTGTGGTCTTTTATATATGAATATTGTTTGGTAGTTTTAGAATTTTCCACTTGGCTATAGACCGTTCTCAAATTATGTTACTTTATCTCCGTCATTGTATAAGTACATAGGTGGAGACTGGATCGTTAGAGTCCTACAAAGAGAGTGTATAGAGAATTTAAGAGTGCTTGGGGATTGGAGGAGTGATTGGATAAGTACATATGTTGGCGGAGACTAACCCCCAAGCATGAGCTTGGCTCTAATTGGCTGCCCTCCATTTTTCCAAAAAGTGAAATTTGGGCTTTGCATGGCCCCTTATTGCTACTGCTGCAACACTCCACTGAATGTGGAATAAACATGCATATACACACAGATATGTCATGTCCATGATCTTTAATGTGTGGAAGTATGGATGAATGTAGGGTCAGTGATTCCCCCTACCTTCCATTTTGGCCATGCTGTAGGACTTTGGTGACAGGGTCACACATTGGTGCTTGCTTGCCACAAGGCGGCAACACTACAACAGAGAAACACCCACATTAGTTGATTTCTCATACAACCCAGGATGGAACCACGCCCACAGCTCCAGAATCATTATTCACAGCCTCACGCAGAACTGGCATACCCCAGGCAAGCCCACTCAGCTACATGTCCCAGGAATTCCCTCTAGTGTTCTGCTGATCACAGGTCTAGTTGTCAGTATGCCACAGCAACTCCCTCACGGCTGGTTTACACCCACACCACACCCATGCAGCACAGGCGTCACAGAACATGTGACCCTGCCAATAAAATGGGCCGGGCGCACGTGCGGGAGGCCATTTCCAATCTGCTGCAGGCGAGGCACTTTGCCCGACACGGGCCTCCTGCCACGTGGCAATGACTTGATTTCCACCGATTTAGTGTCACCAGAGCTGAGCGGGTGTGCAGACTGCGATGATGCGTGGCCTCGATACACCATCCTTGGCAATCAAGACCGGATTTGAATAGTGAGCTCGGCTCGACCACATGTACGCCATGGCTGAGAAGGTTGCGTTGGCACATGGTGGGCAGTCTTGGACAAGCCGATGGCAAAAGGTGAGCAGAGAGGCTCGTTTGCACAGCTGCGGGCAGTTACCTCTGGGTTATGGGAATGGATGGAGTGCAGCAGCCTGGCTTTGCCAGGGTGGGCAGACACCTCTGGGCGATGGGAGTGGATGGGGTGCAGCAGCCTGGGTGCGCAGGGGAGGGCATACACCTCTAGGCAGCAGGAGTGGATGGGTTGCAGTAGCCTGGTTGCGTAGCGGCAGACATCGATTTAGGCGTGTGCAGTTGTATGTACTGTGCCATTACTGATTCTATACTATGTTTCAGATGAGTGAGCTTGAGGGCTGCAGTATGTCCTGGCATGTGGTTGGAGACACACCAGTGGTGGAAAGGTGAGCTGTGAGGGTTTTGTCCACAGTGTCAGCACTCACTCTCCATCTCCATCTTTTCCTTACTCTCTATCACACCCTTTCTCTCTCTCTTCCTCTCTCTCACTCTTTCTCTCTCCCTCACTATTTCTCTCTCTCTTCCTCTCTCCCTCACTCTTTCTGTCTTTCTCTCTGTCTTCCTCTCTCTCTCACTCTTTCTGTCTTTCTCTCTCTTCCTCTCTCTCTCACTCTTTCTCTCTCTCGCTCCTTTGATGGGCACACAACGCACAATTTAGCTTTTTGTCTTGCAGGCTGTGATTCACAAATTGTCGAGGGATGACATGCTATTGCTCTACCTACTTTTATTTGTTGTTGTTTTGTTTAAATAAAATGCTTTACATGTAAATCCATGGATGACTGTGATTCTCATTTGCCCAACCTCACATGCATCTTTTTATTATAATTGTGCAACATCAGCCGATTTGTTACGTTCCAGATTTTGGATAGTTGCTGTCACATTTGTTTGTCGGGGGTCAGGGGGGATGGTGGACACGGGGCTTGTGGCCGTGGGTGTCGGGCACTGTTGGGTTTCCAAGCTGCATGATCGTTGGCTCCATGGCATCTGTTGTTTTTCAGGTGTGGCTGTGGGCTGGGATCCCTTTCATATTGCAGATTGTAGTCCAACTTTACAGCAGGTCAGAGCAGGTTTAAACCTCCTACTGCTAATGCACCTTATCGCCTGTTTTGTATTCTCTTCGCAGATACTGCTGGTGGTTGAAACAATTGCGAAGTGGTGTGTTCTCTGCTTTTTGCATGGGAACGCCTACTCTGCATCTCATTAGCGATATTTGCCAGGGTCGTCAGTTATGTTGTTTTTTGAGGCTGCTATCGGTGGTAAACTGGTGATATGGGCTATTTGCACCAGCTTGTGAATGGTGCATTAAATTTATCACCATTTTTGCTGTGATAAAGAGGCATTAAATCGGCAATGTGTTATGTTATGTTATGATATATCGTATTTAATAAAGCGTGCATCTACTCCCAGGAGTGTCCTGGGGCTGAAGAGAAAGACCACATAACAGCTGACAGAGAGAAACACCCCAATGCAGAAGGCTGGCCTGAACCTACAGTCAAGAAGCCAGGTCTTTAATGACCTCCTAAAGGTGAGGAGGTCCTGTATCTGTCCAAGAGAAAGAGGTAGAGTGTTCCATAAGCAAGAGGCCACCGCTTGAAAGGATGTGTACTTGAGAATATGCCCCTCTTTGTTATAAACACCTGAGAAGTACTCGAGTGCCACGCACCCAGTGCGTTTACACTAGGGGGCTGTGCTCAGAGCTGTGCACCCTTTGTGTTTACACTAGGGGGCCGCTCTAGGGTAGTGACTCCAAACGTTTTTGAAAACTAAAAAGCGTTTACTTTCATCTATCTTGGGACCCAATCCCCAGAGGAATGCCCACATCTACATTTTTTTTTAAAGGGGAGGGGCCCCCTTGGCCCCCTCCCAGGCCACTTCTGGCCCAGGGACCCCATCCCTCGGGGCCCGGCCTCTCTCTTGGGGACCAAGGGGGAGCCCCAATAACCCCATGGTCGTGCAGGAGCCGGCATTCCTTTTGGGCAACGGGAGCAACTAACATGTAGCTTCCCTTGCCAAAAACAAATTCTCCTTTCCTTTATTGAAGTGAGAGGAGTTTTTCCTCCTCTCACTTCAACAAAGCAAACTGTTACAAGGTGGAAGCAATGCTCCCGCCCTGTCATTGCAAATGGCAATCTCCCGTGGGTGGACACCCAGGGTCATTGCAGGACTCGGCAACAGCCGGACTGGCTGTTGCAGACAGCGGGCATGTCCCTGGTGTTTCGCTAGGGTTAAGGGGGCGATTTTGGGCACAGGAGGACGATTTTGGTACAGGGCCATTTTTGCACCATAGCTGCAATATCGGCCGCTGTAACAAAATCGTCCAAAACCAGCCGTGGCAAACAGCTCGGCCATACCCCCAACCCCCTCGGGGGTCCAGCAGGCACTTTGCCCGAGCCAGTTCTGGTTCCTAGTCCGGCCCTGGACCCGGCCCAGGATGTTGACAGTCCCCAGAGCCATCAAGTGCTCCAGGTGGGGGCCACGTGGCACCCCTACTTCTATTTTCAAAACCCCAGGGTGCACCTAATTTACATAGCCCAAGGAGGTAGCAGTATGATTATATGATTGCCCCCAGCACCTGGCCCACGAGGGGCTCATTTAAATGAAGTGGGGGAGCCCCCGCGTAATTTTTTAAAAATATTTTTGTCTAGATTCTCTCACCCAGTTCGCATTCGGACATTTATAAAAACATAAAACATTGGGGGGGTCTTCTGGGACCCCCTGAGTAGGTCTAGTGGGACAGGGTGTTTCAACCCTGTCCCCTTTTCTTCATTTTCACTTTCTTTTACTGTTTTCTTGTGACTCAGTCACAAGATGGCTACCAATACTTCCTGGTTTGGAGTGTTCGCAGCCAATTAAAATGAAACGCCTGGTCAGGAGGGGTCGCAAACCCACCGTGCCCATAGATATTGATATTTTTATTTGTTGATTTTCTCAGCAACTACTGAACGGATTTGGACAATTTAGCAAAAGCTTACTTTCTGAACCAAGAACTACTAGTTTTGGTGTAACTCCCTTCAGCTGTTCGGGCTGTAGCCTTGGCTAAAGCTTCCAATCAAAATTGATTTTTTGACTTTTTTTTTTTATTTCTCAGCAGCAACTGAACGGATTTACACCATTTACAAAAAATAATCCCTTTCTGAACGAAGTGCTACCTTTTTGCCAAATTTGGTGTAATTCCATTCAGCAGTTCTAGCTGTAGCCTTGGCTAATGACTCCTATGGAAATTAACGTGGTGAAAACACTTGTTGCCCTCACACACCCCCATGGAAGGCATGCTTCATTATCGGGCTTTTGCCCTTCGTCAAGCCGGCACTACAATGCCCTACGGGTACCCCAAAGGGTCAATTTAGCAGATATTTTTGAAAACAGCTGTATGAAGAGTGTGGGTGTGTGGGGTGAGTCCTATGTGAAGGGTGCAAATGTGTGTGATAATGTTAAAACTGGCTAAGGGTTACCAAAGAACGGTACATTTATTGTGGAGGTACCCTTGTCAGAGTAAAAAACCCAGAGGTCGTGCATTACTCCAATGGGCATAATGAGTACAGGTAACTAAAAGGTCAACATCTTTCATGCCTCGTTGGTCACAAGGATCCGGGGCGCTTCATCAGGAACAAAAACAAGCCGTGGTGTGGTGGTGCACATGAGTGAAGGGGAGATGACCCCTGTGAAATCAGGGCAGGCCAAGGCTATGAAACACTACAGCTTTGCTGCAACTAAATAGTTGAGCTGCTCCTTATATGAACTAGGAATGAAAGGAGACAAAAAACAACAGAGGATACACATGAAACATCTATCAGAGGCGTCATTGCATGCCTCCTCAAAATGTATGCAAAAGCACACACATAGCGCTTGAGACAGGGGACTGACTATACTATTTACCATAGGGCTCTAGTCCTCACAGTGGTGGCTGTCAAGCCGTGCATGATAGGATGCTGCACGTAACGCCAGATAGCTGGTGTTCAAGTGTGCAGCACTACCGGCACCTAAGCAAACTCCCAAAGTGGGATTGGTGGCAGTTAGCTGTGGTGAGGGTCGCTGAATTATAATCATGGTGCTAGTGGTTGGCGCAGCATCCCCTTCCAGGACGCCTTGTCATGTAGTGCTCAGGCGTGCATGTACAGAGATGCAATGTGATTGTCCCTGCATACTGGACATGCGCGGAGTGAGGGATCTGCTCAATCAGACCTGCTATAATTATCCTGTGCATTGAACTGTAGTCCTGGGGGAGATTGCATCATGCGGATGCCACGGGAATAAAGCATGCAGGCTGGCAAGTTAGTAGAAGTGTGATCGGCTTTAGTGAATTTGTGTTATTGACGAGGCATCCTAGAAGGGGAAGCCACCCCAACCGCTTGCACCACGACTATAACTTAGTGACCCTCACCGCGGCCAGACAACATGTGGGCAGGCGTCAGGATGGGTATGTGCTGAGAGCCAGCACACAAACAGTAATTGTAAGTAGATCAACAAGACAATAACCGCCCAGTTTACACAGTAAGTCGCTGATGCACTGGTGTTTGTGGCGTGAGTGTCCTTTTCTCATCACATGTTCTCAGGTTTCTTTTAATTTCCATAGCCCGTTAAGGTGTGGGTGAACCTACATCCTAGCCCATGGACCATTTCTCCTCATGACTCTAGGTAAGGCCTCTCTTCCTTATTTTGTCTCACTATTAACAATGCAGCAGTAATTTTATCCTGTTTATTGACACACACAGCACCTCTTGATCAGTGCTTATCTTGGGCGATTTGGTCCCACGGACGGGCACTCATGAGATGTCATCAGCGATGTCATCACTGATGTCACTGACCATGTCATGAGTAATGTAATATGCGACGTCATCAGCAGTGCATTGCAGGGGCACGAGTTATAGTTAGCAGAACAAACTATAACGGAGGAATTATTATGGTTTTGTACGAGTGAAATGTCCAGCTAACTATAATACCCCTGAAACTTTTGTTTTTTTCAGTGAACTTCTAAGGTTTTTTAAATGCTAATTTCTAACCATAACATACCTGAAACCTATGTTCTTTTCAGTGAATATATATATAGATATATATAGTTATAGATAGATGTAGATAGATTGTTATGACCAGATTCTCAGACCAGATAGAACCAGCTCACCAGAGCAACACCAACCTGGCCAAAACGTAACCACCTCCCTCCTCAGGACCCATCTATCCAGGCACCTGGGTACCTACCTGAGGATGGGGAACTCGCAATATACAAGCTCATATCGTTAGAAACACCACTAAATCTATAGGGATTACTAGGAATACTCACTGATTACTAAGGACGTCCATGCCCTACACCACACTCATACCTCATAGTCTCACGACCACATGGGTCCAGACTAATCTACCCTGGGGCAGTTCTGATTATATACCATTACACACTGATCACCATCAGTGCTCACTCGACACGCAATCCGGCGTGTATACACACTAGGCTGCAGCCCTAGTGCTCTCTTCCTCACAGCCCGGTCCACAATCCGGCGGACCTACACATCAGGCTTCCACCTGATGCTCTCTTTAACGCCGCTTTCCCTAGGGGCGATCTAATTACACACCGTATCCCCCCGGTGCTCTCTCAAGCCACAATCTTGTGGGTATACACACTGACCACAATCAGTGCTCTCACTAAGGCCGCTACACAACGACAATCACTTTCCTATGAATACCTTCAGCTCTCTCTCTCTCTATGTTGGGAAGTCTCTCTCACTATTCACTAAAGGTTCGCTACTACAATAATATTATGGGATGGCCGAATCACTTAATGTACTAATGTTCTTCCAGCCCAAGGGCTCCGCTCTCTCCCTAATTATTCAGTGGCTACTTACCGGATCAGGGGCAGCATCTGTTCTGGCTGTAACACCTGACTAGAAGGAAAGGTTACCTGTGCTTTAAGAACAAGAGACACACACTGTATACAAGAGTTATTTCCTGATTTAAACGCTCTCTATCATAAGAACAACACATGCACACTGGTTCACTAAGAACTGGGGTATCTTTATTACAATAACAATAGAAAAGGATTCATACACAGATCTGCGGGGTCTCTGTAACTAACAGGAACTATAAATAGACTTCACACCGCTGAAAGAAAAGGATTAGACATATAACAGGGACAAGGTTATCTGCGGGGTCTCTGTAACTAACAGGAACTGTAACACACCGCTGAAAGAAAAGGATTAGACATATAGTATAAGGACAAGGTAAATATTTGAAAAGTAAATAACCATATCACCTAGGGAGTGTTGGGTCTTGCTCTAGCTGTCATCTGGGCTCCTCTCTCATCTGTGCCTTAGCTCGTCTTAGATCCTCTCCTGCACTCTTGGACACACATCTGCGCTGATCACTCTGCACTGGACTCCTCTCCCCCACAAACTCTCTCCACCTTCCAACTTTAGTCTAATGGTTTCTGCCGCTCTGATAATCGTTCGCTCCACTAGCTTCTTCACTCTATCTGATTGTCTCCATGCCAATGTCCAATTCACTCCAGCTGCTCCCACAGATTAATCCACGATATAACTTCAGTCTCTTCTAAAAGGCATTACTTCAGACTCAAGCTATTCACAACTCCTCCTGATAAGTAACTGCTTCTGACAGCTTCCTTCAGTTCCAGCTCACTGACTGTCTGTCTGTCTTCTCTCTGTTCCAAGCATCTTCTGTCTCTTCTCCCCCTGCAACTCCACTCCTCTCCTCTGCTTCAATTCAACATAAACTCTTTCTGATTCTCCACTCCTTCTGCAACTCCACTCCTCTCCTCTGCTTCAATCCCACTCAACTGCTTTCAGCTCAAACTCTTTCCGCTCCTCCAACTCAACTAACTAACTCCACCTCTGCACTTCACTAATATGGAATCCTGTTTCCTCATGGAAAGTTCCAGCCATCAGCCTCTTCCCACCAGGTCCATGCACCAGGCTCCTTGCTCTAGACGCTCCCACAGTGATCAACTGCTTGTTTCGTCTAGAGACCTGAGCCCTGGAACACTTCTTGATTAGATTCAGCTCTGGCCGGTTCTCTCCGGTTCATTAAGGACGAACAACAGCTCAAAACCAAAATATTACCTTTCCCCTTCAAGCATCTCAGCTCTGCAGGGACAGAAAGCAAAATGGAGTCTCTCTAGTTCTGGGCCTTGTAGGCCTGAGAAGGATGAAATAACCCTTAGCTCTGTCAGAGTACCTACACAAACCATACCAATGTGTAATATAAAGTCAGGACCACAGGATCCACCCTTTACTATAGGCAGGATAATGAAAGGACACATAATTATGTCAAAGCCAATAGGCAATAGATGGATTAGAGTCAAGAATAAGGGATCTTTCATCATATAAAACAGCTATCCTCTTCTAGGTCAGGAAAAAGGGCTTAAAAGGGCCAACACAAGGTAAGAATACAGATCCTAGATGTGAGCAAGCTTAAAGTCTTCATCACTCCGAAATAGAGCCAAAAAACCCGTCAAGACATTCCACCCTAGACTTTATCTTGCGAACATCTATAAACAACAACAAACAAATAAACAAGCATCAACATAATTTATCAACAAAACCAAAAACCAAAAGACTCTCTAAAATAAATGACAACTTAAGGAAATTCCACCTAAAACTTAATGTAGGGAATACAAATCTAACAACCAACTGAAAACAAATCAAAGCACCCTTGACCTGAATGCTGAAACATACCTAAGATTGATCTGATAACAACAGAAACCAACCAAAGCACCCTTGAACTAAATGTGCCTCAACTTCTAGTGATAACTGACGAAATCTATTGATGTAGGGACATGTTTGTGGAATGAAAACAGCAAGGGGCCTAAATGGGGCCTACCTACTTCGGTCAACTTAAGAACTAAATGTGCCTCAACTTCTAATGATAACTCATGAAATCTATTGGTGAAGGGCCATGTGTGTGGAATAAAAATAACAATGGGCCTAAATGAGGCCTACCTACTCCGGTCAACTTAAGAAAGAATTTGGTGAAATCTGACAAATAAACATGACAAAGGGTCCTCAAGGTCTAGGCAAACATTACTAATAGATGTAGGACATAACCTGACTAAAAGACACACCTCCCAGGACAACTTAAAGTCTAGGGTAACCACCCTTGGAACTAATCCCACTGTTCTAATTAAGAGTTGATGAATCAAAGTGAAAGTATAATAACAGGAAAATAAGGATAACCCCATTCCTACAAAATAGCTGGTGTAGCACTATGCATATCAGGCGATAAATCAAAGAAAATTATCTAAATGTGGTGTATACATTATCTAAAAGATAAATTTGAACCATGCCAAAGGCAATAGGTAAAGATCACAAATCATAAAACAGTTTGCACCTAGTTCCTCACTGTATCACGCTATGGAACACATGTGTGCACCATCATTTAAAACACTGCTTTCTCTTCCATTGGCAAGACTGTTTTGCAGAAAACAGGAAAACTATGAAATAGGTGAAAGATACAATAATGAAGTGGCATAGCATACTAAAGGCAAAATATATATGAAACATCAAAACCATGAACAGGACTGTGAGACTTTTTTTAAGTGGAGCCTGTATATGGTAACTGCAAAAGTGGCATAATGTCCATCTGAAATAGAAACATGGGAAAAATGCAAGGCTCAAGAACGCAGGCCAAGAAATTACATTTCAGATTCCTTCTGTTGGAAACATAATTATAACCAAATAAAAATGGGTTCTTTTAAATCAGCATTTCATCATTAGGGATCATAGCACATGACTCGTGCAATACTGTAATTTAGGGTTCAAAAATATATATTTTTTTCAGAAATTCAATTCATTTTTTAAAAGATATAACTTTTGGCTTTGTCAAAAAAGTTCAGGAAATCCAGATCATCGAAATTGTAATGAAGAGGTATAAATTCATCTGCCAAGGCAGTCAACTGTGGAAAGACAGCCTGTTGATTCATCAGTGTAGGTCACCACCCTCCATCTTCATCTGTATCCTGTGCCAACGAAGCACTTCCTCCGATCTGGTCATTAGTCACCAGCTTCCGCCGTTCATCCGCCACCATCCGGTCTGGTCTGGTTCTATATTCCAAAAACAACAAACTAACATAAAAAATAAAAACAATAAAATAAAATAACAAAGGGAGTGGGAGGGGGGTGGGCCGACGCACACACCAAACACCACATCCCAACAACCTGAAACGAAAAACAAGTATCATTATTCTAGCAAAAATACATTTTCCATTTAAAAAGCACCCCAAGTGCTTTTTATTTTCGAAAGAAACCTCCTAATTTATAAAAAGAATTCTTCTAAATCCAAGGAATAATTTAAACATTCTATATAAATCATATTCTTTAAATTTGTTTGGGAAAAATCCAATCTTGTCATACACAGCCAGAAGGGCTGGGGCCTAGCTACTCCTTACTCATCTGAGAAACAGCCCCTCCCTTCAGAAAGATGTTCGCGCTCAGAGTTTTGAATCCGCTCCAATAATAATAAGCAGAAGCCAGGCTACAGTGCGATGTAATTTTGAATCACTGCCAAATGCTGATCTCATTGCAGGAGCAAAGCTACTGCCAACCATTCTGTTCAAGCATCTCTAATCTCTAGTCAGGGAAGCTCACTGGGCCTACTGTATTTATCTAACTCCAAGGGCCAAGCGTCTGCCAATTATTCTGCACGTGCAAGGATCCCTTATCTGAAGTCAATGAAGCTGTCTGCACCGACAGCAGGGAAGAGCGACTTGACCCCCCCTTACATAAACATTTCTCTGCGGAAAGAAATTGTAACATAGCCAAGAATAAAAAGCTGGCTCTCTCTGCTCTCAGAAGTTACCCGGCCTCCACCCTTTCAAAATTCAGAGCGCGAACAGATGCAGGGCTCATATCAGTCAAGGTCAAAGCAGATGCCTCGAAACTGAAAACATTACAGACTTTCCCAGGCCAGAGACACTGACCATGAATTCTAACTAACTGAAGCAGATTTAAACGTGGTAAAAAGCAAAATAATAAAGACATATTTTTTATAACTAAGTCACATGCTAGCATTTTAAAATAATTATATCATAAAATAGTGCTACCAGCTGCAAGGGAAAAATATTAGAACAACATTGCATGCAAACACATTACACTTTTTCAAATTAAACAAGGGGCAACATGTAATTTTGCATTGCATAACCAAGAATTCATAATATAGAGTGCAAGCTTTTCTATTCTACCTATCAAAAGGGCCAGATTCATCATCATTTTTTTTTTAAATAGCCATTTTTTCTAACTGAGTGGGTTAACTTTCACACGCTATTCTAAAGGGCAGCTTGCATTGGAAAAATAATAATGTATATTTTCTAGAACACATTTGTTTTAAAAGCACACGGTTGCATTTCACTAATTAAAAGCACATTTCATGATGGGTCTGTTTTATATTTTCGTTCTTCACAACCGGTAACGCACTAATTCTAAAACACTGGTTCGTGTGCCATCCACAGCTGAAAACCCTTATCTCAATCCGACTGGTTGATTTATAACTTTCCGACCCCCGAGTCAAACACATTAAATCATGTGTTCCAAGGCAAACCCACACAAATTCGTGGACGCATTTGAAATAGAATGTTAAATGAACACTGCTTTTCTCTCCATGCAAGATGTTACCATTCTGTCAGCAAGCTGACAAAGCACATAGGCAGACCCAGCAACCAATGAAAAAGTCAAATCAAACCACCATTCATCTAAACACTCACTGACTTTTTGTGTCAGCTCACATAACCATGCATGTTAAACAGCATGTTAAAATAAATACTGCCGTCTCAATCCAAGATATTAACCCTTTGGCAGCTCAAACACAATCATTCCTCAATGTCTGCAGTACATGGGAAATTCAAGAACTTATCACTCCACGTTTTCAAATAACACGTGCGAACATCTACAAAACAATTTCCCCAAGCATTTGAAAGAGATCCAGCTCTCTCCTGCCTAACGCAACAATAGCATGCACTGTACAAGCCATATCCACATGGCGCTATTCACAAGCCATATTTACAAGAAACTCAACAAGTCCAAAAAATGACATGCTCTTCACAAGGAATATATTCAAGGCGCAATTCACAAGGAACACAGCAAGTCAAAATGAGAACATGCTCCTCACAAGCCATATTTACATGGCGCTATTCACAAGCCATATTTACAATAAACACAACAAGTCCAAAAAATGACATGCTCTTCACAAGGAATATATTCAAGGCGCAATTCACAGGGAACACAGCAAGTCAAAATGAGAACATGCTCCTCACAAGCCATATTTACATGGCGCTATTCACAAGGAACTCCACAAGTCATATTACATTGAACACATTTCACATTGCACAGCATAAGCAAACGCAGCAAGCAATTTAATGGGCAATTTAAAAGCATTTTTCACACACATATATACAATTGCATCATCCCCAAGATGTAATTGGCTCCCTCATGTAATGTCACCCTTCAAACCTGACAGTTCAAACACCAAGATGAAAAGCATTTCTTCCACCCTGCTTAAGTCAAATGCCATGATGTACTGCCATCTCCTTACACTGCAACTGTTCAAGCCCATAGGCCAATTTTCGTGCCGAGTGCCAACCAACATTAGAAAAACAATACAGCGGACACAGGCAACGTAAACAATTCGTGACGCCAGATGTTATGACCAGATTCTCAGACCAGATAGACCCAGCTCACCAGAGCAACACCAACCTGGCCAAAACGTAACCACCTCCCTCCTCAGGACCCATCTATCCAGGCACCTGGGTACCTACCTGAGGATGGGGAACTCACAATATACAAGCTCATATCATTAGAAACACCACTCAATCTATAGGGATTACTAGGAATACTCACTGATTACTAAGGACGTCCATGCCCTACACCACACTCATACCTCATAGTCTCGCGACCACATGGGTCCTGACTAATCTACCCTGGGGCAGTCCTGATTATTTACCATTACACACTGATCACCATCAGTGCTCACTCGACACGCAATCCAGCGTGTCTACACACTAGGCTGCAGCCCTAGTGCTCTCTTCCTCACAGCCCGGTCCACAATCCGGCGGACCTACACATCAGGCTTCCACCTGATGCTCTCTTTAACGCTGCTTTCCCTAGAGGCCATCTCATTACACACTGTATCCCCCCGGTGCCCTCTCAAGCCACAATCTTGTGGGTATACACACTGACCACAATCAGTGCTCTCACTAACGCCGCTACACAACGACGATCACTTTCCTATGAATACCTTCAGCTCTCTCTCTCTCTATGTTGGGAAGTCTCTCTCACTATTCACTAAAGGTTCGCTACTACAATAATATTATGGGATGGCCGAATCACTTAATGTACTAATGTTCTTCCAGCCCAAGGGCTCCTCTCTCTCCCTAATTATTCAGTGGCTACTTACCGGATCAGGGGCCGCATCTGTTCTGGCTGTAACACCTGACTAGAAGGAAAGGTTACCTGTGCTTTAAGAACAAGAGACACACACTGTATGCAAGAGTTATTTCCTGATTTAAACGCTCTCTATCATAAGAACAACACATGCACACTGGTTCACTAAGAACTGGGGTATCTTTATTACAATAACAATAGAAAAGGATTCATACACAGATCTGCGGGGTCTCTGTAACTAACAGGAACTATAAATAGACTGCACACCGCTGAAAGAAAAGGATTAGACATATAACAGGGACAAGGTTATCTGCAGGGTCTCTGTAACTAACAGGAACTGTAACACACCTCTGAAAGAAAAGGATTAGACATATAGTATAAGGACAAGGTTAATATTTGAAAAGTAAAGAACCATATCACCTAGGGAGTGTGGGGTCTTGCTCTAGCTGTCATCTGGGCTCCTCTCTCGTCTGTGCCTTAGCTCGTCTTAGATCCTCTCCTGCACTCTTGGACACACATCTGCGCTGATCACTCTGCACTGGACTCCTCTCCCCCACGAACTCTCTCCACCTTCCAACTTCAGTCTGATGGTTTCTGCCGCTCTGATAATCGTTCGCTCCACTAGCTTCTTCACTCTATCTGATTTTCTCCATGCCAATGTCCAATTCACTCCAGCTGCTCCCACAGATCAATCCACGATATAACTTCAGTCTCTTCTAAAAGGCATTACTTCAGACTCCAGCTATTCACAACTCCTCCTGATAAGTAACTGCTTCTGACTGCTTCCTTCAGTTCCAGCTCACTGACTGTCTGTCTGTCTTCTCTCTGTTCCAAGCATCTTCTGTCTCTTCTCCTCCTGCAACTCCACTCCTCTCCTCTGCTTCAATTCAACATAAATTCTTTCTGATTCTCCACTCCTTCTGCAACTCCACTCCTCTCCTCTGCTTCAATCCAACTCAACTTCTTTCAGCTCAAACTCTTTCCGCTCCTCCAACTCAACTAACTAACTCTCTGCACTTCACTAATATGGAATGCTGTTTCCTCATGGAAAGTTCCAGCCATCAGCCTCCTCCCACCAGGTTCATGCACCAGGCTCCTTGCTCTAGACGCTCCCACAGTGATCAACTGCTTGTTTCGTCTAGAGACCTGAGCCCAGGGACACTTCTTGATTAGATTCAGCTCTGGCCGGTTCTCTCCGGTTCGCTTAGGACGAACAACAGCTCAAAACCAAAATATTACCTTTCCCCTTCAAGCATCTCAGCTCTGCAGGGACAGAAAGCAAAATGGAGTCTCTCTAGTTCTGGGCCTTGTAGGCCTGAGAAGGATGAAATAACCCTTAGCTCTGTCAGAGTACCTACACAAACCATACCAATGTGTAATATAAAGTCAGGACCACAGGATCCACCCTCTACTATAGGCAGGATAATGAAAGGACACATAATTATGTCAAAGCCAATAGGCAATAGATGGATTAGAGTCAAGAATAAGGGATCTATCATCATATAAAGCAGCTATCCTCTTCTAGGTCTGGAAAAAGGGCTTAAAAGGGCCAACACAAGGTAAGAATACAGATCCTAGATGTGAGCAAGCTTAAAGTCTTCATCAAATAGAGCCAAAAAACCCGTCAAGACATTGATATAGATAGATAGATAGATAGATAGATAGATAGATAGATAGATAGATAGATAGATAGATAGATAGATAGATAGATAGATAGATAGATAGATAGATAGATAGATAGATAGATAGATAGATAGATAGATAGATAGATAGATAGATAATTTAGAGGTATCGATATAGATATTAAAAAAATCTCAATTAACTATATACAAAATGTAAAAAAAAGAAATAAGGATTAATACTATAGAAAAAAGAACAGTTATAAAATATCCACACATAAAAGAGCAGTGTATGGGATAAATCACATGTACATAAAAATGAAAGATACTTTCTGTCTCCCTTACTCTCTTCCTAGTCACTAAAAATGCATTAAAACAGTTAAAAAATCATGTTTTCTGTAGGATTTTTCACTGGAAATGAAACATGTTTGCATGATGTGACATAATGGTGAAATTTCAGCAAATATGAATCACAAGCATATTGTATAACACCTAAAAATACCTGAAATTAACCCAGAATAATATAAAATTGTGGCAAATAGCATGTTTTCTTAATGTAGAATGCAAGCTACATATTACTTGAAAAATGGATACCTCTTTGTTATTCTATGATTGATGCAGACGTTTTGGGAAATATCAAACATTGTGGCTTAAAAACCTAGGAAACTGAATTGAGTTCTTCGAGGAGTCACAGTGTTTACTATTATATATCAAACAAACAAAAGGTGATTGGAGGAATGCTTCCAATGCTTCCAATGAGGCAAACCACTGACAATCGCATGGTGCCAGTAGAATCAAGCTACATCAGATTGGAGAGCCCTAATCAAACAAATCTTGAGTTGCACCACTTCAGGTAGGACCTGGCCTGGCAGCTCAACTGAACGGTTCCTATTAGAGCAAGGCCAAACCTGATTTACATATTACTGGGTCCAAACAGAGAGCGTTCTACAAGATTATAGCATTGCCCTGCAGCATGTAGAACACATAACAGACATGGTGGTAGCCATAGACAGTAGTGCTTCCAAATCCAACCATGTAGGGACGATTAAGATTTGTTTGTGATCCAAGGAGGACAATTGTGCTCAGAAGTCAGGTACAGGTGTATTGATTCTATCTGAGTCTATCCAAGAATATTCAATGTCTCTCAAGGTTTCTTTGGTGTACCTTTCAGTGCCCCGGAAACCTCTCTCCTCCATTACCTTGTAGTCCACAGTGGTTGATAGATTCGATTAATTGCTTAATGTCAGGTAAGCTCCAAACCAGCAATCATCCTAGGTTTCAATTCAGTTTAGGTGTATTGCAAGCATTCCTACTTTGTTTTCTGTTATGCCCTAAATGACCAAGGGGATGATCAAGTGTGGGTCCCGTGCTCATTCTGCCACTCAAACCAAGCTGCATCTGACAGAATAGCATCAATGAGGGCAAAACCAGTCTAGCATTGCTTGTGTTCCAGTACGAGGAGGATCTAGCCTGGCAACTACATGCTGAACTATTCCCGTTGGAACACGGTCAAGACTGATTTGTATGTGGCTGGATCTAAACTGTGGTGACATAGAGGGCAAAATAGCAATGGGTTGGAATTGTGCCTAGAGCAAAAGCTAGTGATTAGACCTATTGCAAGGGACAAATAAGATGTGTTTGTGCTTGAAGGAGGATAAAGGTGTTCAGAAGTTAGGTACAAAGGCCCATAGGAATGAATGGGGAGTCATTCCTTATTTGCGATTAGCAATTAGCGAATCGCAAATAAGGAATCAGTAGAAATCGCATAAATATTCCTATGGGCCTAAAGGCCCATAGGAATGAATGGGGAGTCATTTCTTATTTGCGATTAGCATTTAGCGAATCTCAAATAAGGTAGCAATTTCAAGGGTGCCAAGGTGTTCAAAGGACACCCTGTAGCACCCCTGAAATGTCAATGTACACTGGTGTTGTGCACACACATGTCCAAAGGACATGTGTGTGTGTAACATACACCTTATAAGTTTTTGCTATTTACCACGTAGTTAGACTTCGCGGTAAATAGCGGCCCCAGATTGCGAATTCACAATTTTTAAATGGTTCATGAATTGCATTTAAGGAATCTCAAATTGAGATTACTTAAATGCAATTAATCGCAATTTAGCGATTTCTAGAATTGCGATTTTTGCATTTTGGATGATGAATCCCAAATGCAAAAATAGCGCTCGCAAAAGGCCAGATTCTCAGAATCTGGCCCTTTGCGAGCCGATTTCGGCTTGATGAATCTACCTGATAGATTCTATCTGATTCTGTTCAAGGATGTTCAATACGTCTCTTACGGTATCTTTGGTGTACCTTTCAGTCCCCCATAACCCTCTCTCCTCTGTCATCTGGTAGCCCGCTGTGGTTGATAGTATCTCAGATTGATTGATCAAAGTTAGGTGACCTCCAATCCAGCCATCATAGTAGGTTCCACTTCAGTATCCTACAATTAAAGGAGGCCTGCTAGCACTCCCCTGGGTGTCATTCCTTAAATCGAACAACCCCAGTATATTGTCCTTAAACCCTCCACCTCAGAGATGGCAGAGACCCTTGACCCACCCAGGGATATAGAACTGGGTCCCTCAGACTCTCCACAATTTTATGCAGGCAACTCCTGACACCATCAAATCTCTCATGCACCTTTGGTATTAGCTAGCCAACCAGAAATGTTATTAGGTCTTTGCTAAACACGATGGCTACAGAACAGGAAGACTTTTTGCAATAATTTAAAACATTAATATTGCAGTTAATCCCAATCTCTTGATTTTGCCATACCAGGTTATCTATACATTCAAAAATTTAAGTCAGCATATCATAGAAGATAGTAGCAATTATTTTTAATGAACATTAATTCCATAACATGTACCCTTGCTAGAGGGATGTGCCTTCAAGGAACCTCAGACCTCAGGATCACATGGGCAAGACAGCAGATGTTGAGTTAAATTTACAGCTCATCTACTTGCAGGGCTTACACATGACTTTATGCATTATTAGATCCAATTGACCCACTGGATGGTTCATGCCAAAAAACATTGTTGATTCATTGACTGGTGAGCTAATTAACTAATTATTGAACTATTGTATTCCTATTAGAATATCATAAACATATTGTCATCCCTCAAGAACTTTGCAATACCTTTAATTGCCAT
The DNA here is from genome assembly GCF_964263255.1 of Lissotriton vulgaris. NCBI lineage: Eukaryota > Metazoa > Chordata > Amphibia > Caudata > Salamandridae > Lissotriton > Lissotriton vulgaris. The sequence goes on along the minus strand of NC_141685.1, from coordinate 513,316,647 downwards.
GGTAAACAGAAGGATATTCCAATATCATGGTCACCCACTGGACGTATGCCATCATTACAGGAAGTTGGTTAAATGACCTAATACTCCATGGTCAATCCTATTAATGGAGTAATAAGAACACATCTGTGCAGTTGCACAATCAGAAGTATTCAAAACGACTACACTGATATGAGGAAGTGATTATTACATTGACTCTTTATGACTGTGTCAGGGATGAGTACCTGAAACTGAATTTGAATGTACTATTCAACTGTAGATTTCATTAACTCTATTTTAATGGGATGCTAGTTGATTAGTTGATCAAGTGGTGCTCACAGTGGTGATTAGTTCCAACAAGGTATTAATTGTAATCTAATTAAGCTTATTTTTAAACATTTCTTTAGTAGAAAAACAAGATGTTCACTCGAAGCGCTTTACGGGTCTCATATCTCGTAGTTTACCCCATAGTTTTATTGGCATTTCATTGTGTTTCCCATTCGCAAATTCATGTATTAGTTGTTTTAGTTGTCCCAATCTCATAGTTGGTCTGAGCTAAAACAGTAAACATCTTCGAACACAATTTTAAAGCAGTTGGTAGCCGAAATACATATTTCTCGTTAATGTATTTTTGAAAACAAATAATATCACAGCTTAGCTTATAACTTAAATTATGTTTACAAGGGCATTAAGTGGAAGAAATGTCTTCGATGTAGTACTTATTTCGCCATAAAGGTGATTATTATATTTCAGAACTACATTTGAGTCTACATCCTAAAAAACTACTCGACAGAAGAAATTCATTCTGTCAAGTATTTGATGAGGAAAATTATTTTGTCCAACAACTTGATGTTTTTTGTTGGCAGAATGAATTCTGTCACATTCATGAAAGCATTACGCTAAATAAAATCGGTTTGTCAAGAAAGCAAGCCTTTTTGATGGAAAAAAACTCATTGTGAATAAAAGTTGGGTGTCTAGGGTTGACATCTTGCATTTCAGTAAGACAGTAAACCAATCTGTGACTAAAATGTACTTTGTCATCTATCTGAGCACATTCTCTCGCACAGCACAGAGCTTAAATCTACTTAATTTTAGCAACAGAACCAGTTTTTCAGCAGAGCAGACATTATTCTTTCCGCTACAGATAATGGAAAATAATTAAACATCTAAACCTTGATACCAAATTTTGTTCTGTCAGCATAGATAATGTTAGCATTATATTCCAAGCTTTGCTAAACGTTTGGCAAATTAATTCACTGTGCTTACGCTTACTAGCCTAACCTTTAATCAGAAAGCATCACTACCCGTTCAACTCAGGCTTATCAAAGTGTATATGAGCCAGCAATGAATGTGCTGCTCTTTCCTGACAAAAATATTGAGACTTACAGATTATTTATCATGCGGAATAACTGAGAAGTTGAACAAAATTTAGTTGCTAGCTAAATTATTGTTTTTCAAGAGCGAGCGCAATAATTCCCATTACTCGTGAAAAAAAAGATTGCGTTAAAAAAACAAGAAAATATGATGAGCCTCATTTACAATATTTTGACGCAGGGCATCACAGCAAGCCTTCCCGCTGCGCTGCCATGTGTCAAAAGAAAATGGCAGGAATGCACCAAATATACAGGATACTGTTCTTTTCCCTGGAGCGGCATACAATGGGCCGTAATGCGCCAACGCAGGCACCCTTGCGCCGTGGTGTAAGAGTGTCTGCGTTTTAGGGGCAATTTCTTTTCCTTCATAAAGACGATCACATGAGGTGTTTTCCTCTTTCTGCAGCACACATGGAAAAAGGAAAAACGAGGAGAAATGAAGGTATTTCTCCCCATTGCCTCCCATTACGCCTCCCCTGGAGAGGCGTAGAATCTGACGCATTCCCAGGTTTATGAAGCCTTGTAAGTCTGGGAATGCGTCATGTTCCATGGATGTTCTGTGGGGACACCCATCGCAACACCCATGGGGTGCCGCTTTCAGGTAGAGTAATGTGTGAAAGGGGGGCATATTTAGAAGCCCATGAAAATCCACCCAGGGTGGCTTTTCGTGGCCTTATAAATAATGGCAGGCACATTATGTTGCTGGTACATCAAAAAAAGTGACGCACCGGCGGCACAATGGGCTTGTAAATAGGCCCAATGTTTGAGAGCATTCTCGGTGTCTCCACAATGAAAGTCCTTTCCAATGGTACTGCCATTAGGCTCATTAGAAAGCTTGGGGAATTGGCAGAGGAAGGAATATACTGTCATAAGTGACTGTTTGGTTGCCTTGTGCACTTTTTCAGGGACATATTTTTCCAGTTTACATCTCGCAGTCAGGCCCAGTTCAAAGTTATGGGATACATTTTGATACCTGCGCAAACAGAATCGGACTTCTGAATGGCCGCTATGGCACTCTTGTAATTTTCTCCTGAACGATTTTGCCAAGAAAAATCTGGGAACATTTATCTGAGGGAAAAAGGCCAAAATATTGAACTACCTGCAGTCTTCAGTTCTCTGACACAATATCAAACCAGAAATATGGTGAAACAGAAATATTGTGTCAAAAATATTGAGTACAACATATCGTTTTCCTATACATAGTACAAAAATATCTTTTTTTACCTAATATCAAAAAGATATAGCCAAAAATATTGTTTTTATAACTTATATTTAGTTAAAAGTAGAAAATCTTGAATATTTTAACATATAACATTAATATAATGTAAAATAAATATGATTGAGTTATATTTAAAAATCTATGTAAAAATGTGCAATTTTTAACAAACACACACACACATATATATGGGTGTATGTTTATATAACTGAAATACAGCAGTGTGCAGTTCTTTGCAAAGAACAATAGGGGTACAAGACTACCCCTGTGGTGGGACACTACCCTTGTGGCCAATGCAACATCTGACCTCAAACACAACCAACAAAAAAGGTCCAACTGACACCTTGATTTGGACACAACAAAATCAGACCAACTGCAATACTCGTAATTGCATTTACCTTATTACTTGCCCTTGCCAACTCAGGTATATAGTGGTCAAGGTACGAATTACCGAACACTGTAGTAACATCAAGTGCAATAAAACAAACACCAAAATGTGTACTCATAATACTGCGGTCAGTCATACACCAGATGACTTAGGTGGACTATACTCGAGGCTTACACACAAATAAGACCGGAAACTCTCTTAAGAAAGGATCAAAAGTGGATTTTTAGATTGTCCATACATGGAGTTGGTCTGAATAATGATATACCATGGGGAGAACCTATCAAATAAGTAATCCCATACACTGAGCCACCAGTGTCCTACATCATAAAAGACAGGGTGTTTATTTCCATAACGTACAAACATAAAACATCACATAAATATAGAACCGGATCATACTACCTATCTAGTAATGTATCTGCCCTGCATGTACCTGAAGTATCACCACAGGCAGTTGTTCTGGCTGTAACCTTCAAGGCATTCATGAAGGCATCCAAGTCCTTGAACATTAATGCCAACTACACAAGCACACAACATATAATGATTTCTGAGATAATTTTTAAAGTTGATTCTTGTGGAGTGGTGTGGCTCACTGGTTAGAGGCGGCAGACCCGTGAGCTTAGAATGGCCCGGGACCAGGGTTCAATTCCCGACGCCGCAGGGTCATGGACCAGGGTCAAAACGGACTCGATAATTCTGGCCTCGTTGCCTACTCTAACCAGGGAACACACTCGGCAACTCTGGGCATTAAGCTTGCCTCATCTCTACAACGGCCACCCACAGACGCCAGGGATGTCTGGTTTCACCTTGGAGATACCCAGAAAGGGACCTTCTCACAGGGAAAACCAGGACGGGTTCCCAAGCGGTCTTCAGCGCCAATACTCCATGGAGTCGCACTGCACTTTACAAGTACACCATCATTAAACTAGCATACGCATTTTATAACAATTAAAAATAAACCGTGACTTCCATACACTCAAGCAACATTAAGTTCGGCATATGGAGATAAGTTTGTAAAACTCTCTGCCCTCCCTAAAATGGCCACCACAGTTAGCACACTAGTTCTCATGACCTGGCAACAGGAAGTTGAAGAAACTTTATTCGTAACAGATAGCTCTGTCACAGAACACAGAGCCGGGGTAGGTGCACAGATGTACCCAACACCGCAGATGAGTGAGTATTATCCCGCACAGAGACGTATAAGAGTGAGGGTAAGGCCTTATCTAACCTGTACTGTGAATATTGTAAATGATAGGTCGCAAATAAGGGGTCCACTCTGTAAGACCTACACTGACCCCAAATCGAGTAAGTGAAGCTAATACCAGCATGATACTATAGACACATGTGCAGCTATGATTTAAGACAATACACAGCCCTGGCAATGAACACTTATCAGTAAATATAAGGTAACATTATTCTGCACGAGGTAGACACCACACGTAACTTCACATCAGGTCCACCACCCATATACACAGAGTAATTTTGCAGTGAGTCATGATAAATAGCCACTGTCTAATTATGTACGCTAAATAAACCTATCTTGAGCCAGTGTGGGACCCCTGGAATCTTTAACCAGTTGCACAACTTACGAAAAAAGACCATATTTTACCTTAACCACACGATCCCTATAATACGTAAGACTTTCATATCCTTAGACACGGCACATGATTGCTATGTTGGTTGTTCTGCACTTATCCCTTTTCATCGATTTAATAAAGTGTTACCAAGAACTGCAGAGCGAGAAAATTAAATTAAGTAATTACATATTAAGTTTAGCCCTGTTTTTTTGCTACAATCATGTTAAAAAATTACATGCATTGTTTGTTAATTTATGTCTTGCAAGTTAGTTCCAACAACAAGGTAGAATCTTACTTTCCAAGAGGAACTTCATCCACAACCAAATCCTGGCCAACTCCACAAAATCCAAGGAACTTTTCAGTGTCATTCAAGAATTCACCTACCCATGCAGCAAAGCCACAGACAGCACCCTATCCCAAGACCTCTGCAACAAGCTTGGAGCCTAGTTCCACCTCAAGATCAAAAACCTCTACGACAACTTCATTGACCATCCACCAGGCACCACAGCCGGCCCCCCCACTGCCCAGAAACACCAGCCAGCCCACCATCTCCAACTGAACACCAATCACGGCTGAAGACATTGCCTCAACCATGAAAAACACCCACTCGGGGGCCCCCACCGACCCCCACCGACCCCTGCACCCTCACATCTACCACTAAGCCTAGGCCGCCATCGCACCTGAACTACAATGCACCATCAACACCACCTTCAAAACAGGCACCTTCCCAGACAACTGGAAGTGTGCAGAAGTCAGAACCCTGCTCAAGAAGCCCACAGCTGACCCCAACAACCTAAGGAACTATTGGCTCGCTACTCCCCTTCGCAGCCAAAGTTGCAGAGTAAACAGTCAACAGGAAACTGACTTAATTCATGGAAGAGAACGCCATACTCGACACGTCCCAATCTGGATTCCGTAGCAACCACAGCACAGAGACCGCCCTACTCGCCGCCACATATGACATCCGCACCCTCATGGACCAAGGCCATTCCACAGTCCTCATCCTTCTCGACCTATGAGCAGCTTTGAATGCCGTCTCCCACCACACGTTAGTCACCAGACTACATGATGCAGGCATAAAAGGAACAGCTCTGGACTGGATCTGATCATTCCTCACCGGAAGAAGCCAAAGCATCAGACTCCCACCCTTACTCTCTGACCCCATGAAAATCACCTGCGGAGTCCCAGTGGATTTATCACTAAGCCCCACCCTCTTTAATATCTACATGGACACCCTTGCAGCCATCGTCCGACAACACGGCCTCAACATCATATCCTACGACACCCAGCTCATCCTCTACCTTACTAAAGACCCCACCACTGCCAAACTGAACTTCCAGAAAGGAATGCAAGACGTCGCAGTCTGGATGACCAACAGCTGCCTGAAGCTCAACACCTAGAAGACAGTAGTCATTATCCTCGGTACCACCCCTTCTGCATGGGACAGCACCTTGTGGCCAACTGCCCTCAGAAGCCCACCTACCCCCTCAGACCACGCCAAGAACCTCAGCATCGTACTCGACTCATCACTCACTATGAACCGACAGGTCAACGCTGTCACCTCCAGCTGCTTCAACACCCTCCGCGTCCTCTGCAAGACCTTCAAGTGGAACCCCCTGATTCAAGGAAGACAGCAAACAACATACTCATCACCAGCAGACTGGACTATGGAAACGCTTTCTACGCCGTCCCTACTCCACAAACTCCAGACAATACAGAACATCCCCCGACAAGAACACATCAGCCAACAAGTCTCCACTGGCTCCCCGAGGAGAAAAGAGTCACTTAGAAAATCCTCACTCATGCATACAAATGCCTACACACCAACGGACCCAAATACCTCAAGGACAGAATCAACTTCCACGTACCCAAAAGAAACCTCCGATCTTCGAACCTTGCACTGGCCGAAATCCCACGCATCCACAGACCCAGAGCAGACAGAAGATCCTTCTCTCACATTGCAGCCAAGACCGGGAATGAGCTACTGGCAGGCATCAGATGCACCCCCTCCCTGACCTTCTTCAGGAAGACCCTCAAGACCTGGCTCTTCGGCTAAACAGATCTGCGGACCCCCCTCAGGGCCTTGAGACCCTCACGGGTGAGTAGCATGCTTACAGTTCCCTGATTGATTTATGTGACTGATTATAATACACCTGAATGAATCAGTGACACCAGCAGTGTAGGTTGCTTTCTTCTGGTCCTGACGAATTGCCAACAGACCCTCCGTGGGCTGTTACAGGCAGGAAACATTTTGACCTCACATTTTTAAGAAAACCAAATCATGACTGCTCTATAGGACATTGTATCTAAAACAAGAACTACTGTACGTTTTAATTAGAGTAGTGAGCTCTACTAATAAAGTTTATTGAAACCCAACATCACTACACCTATTTTAAGTCACTTTCATCACACCACACTACACATACCTTACCCCACATACTCTCACTTCATCCAACAGCATTATATGAAAGATCTCCTACAAAGAGCCCTTTCGCGGGTGCCTGTCGGGCATTACAGCAAGGGCCTAACGAGTTGCATGCCCAGATGATGAAGCATGACACTTCTCTGGGTGTGTGAGGGCACTTGCTCCTATTGGAGAATATTTCACTGACCTGACATTCCACTAGGGATCCTTAAGTGTCAAGTCAAGTCATTGTTTTATTGTTTGATTAATTAAAATCATTGCAATTCCCCCCCAATATCCATAAGAATCATGGTAAAAATATCAATACATTTAAAAATACACCTGATTTTATCACAATACCGTAATTGTTTAACAAAGTAACATTGCTTTTCATATAAAAAACTTATGTATAAGTATTCCTTCTTACAGAGTCATTTTCTAAACTTAAACCCCGAGTTGCTCTTTGACTTATTTGATGTAATCTCTCCCCGTCTTCTGAATAGAAAACACAAAAGGCGGGCTGTCAATTTAGCAACACATTACAACTCCAGTAGGGGCTACGATTTAAACTTAGAACAGCATAATAAAAATATAAGAACCCCTTAAGAAAGACGACTGTGTTGATGAAGCCCCAGTCTTCAAGACTGTCATATTCTTGGCCGACTATTTGCGGCCTGCAGCTAGACGAAGATTAGCGTACTTGCCGCTCATTAATGTAATGGGCCGATCCTTAAGTGGATCCCTATTGTTCTTTGCAAGGAACTGCACACTCCTGCATTTCAGTTATTGCCCAAAGGAGTGCGTGTGCTGGACCTCTACAAAAGCTCCTGGTTCCTCCTATTTAAACTGTATGTTTCTAATTAATTTAAAATGTACTATATAACACATACATATATTTACATACACATACAAAAGAAAAAAAGTGAAAAATAAACTACAAAAGCATGTACAATATTGCCAATTTAATTATACACAAAAAGTAAACAATAAACCAAAGTACATTTTACTAAAAGTATTTTAAAAATTACATACATTTATATATAGCAAAACTATTAAACTTTAGAACTAATAAACTATTCCTCCTATCCATAAAACTGTAGGTAAAGCATTGTACTAAAGAGGGATACTAAGTACTAATCCCACTCCAGTAGGTACGACAGTAGGAAAAGGCATTGGACACTGGAGGGGTAACATTTACTATTCCTACTCCAGTAGATGAAAACAGTAAGGAAAGCATTGGAATCACGGGAGGTCAAATGTACTATTCCCACTGCAGTCAGTACAACAGTAGGGAAAGTGTTGGGCACCGGAGGGGTCACATTTACTAATCCCACTGCAGTAGGTGCCATAGTAGGGAAAGTGTTGGACTCTGGGGAGGTAAAATGTACTATTCCCACTCATGTCTGTGAAATAATAGGTAAAGCATTGAACTCAGGAGGGTTAAAATATACTTATACCACTCTAGTCTGTGCAACAGTCGGGAAAGCATTGGACTCCATAGGGGTAAAATTTACTATTTCCACTCTAGTCTATTTAAAAGTATGGAAACACTGGACTCCATAGGGGTAAAATTTACTATTCCTACTCCAGACTGTGCAACTGTAGAGAAAGAGAGTAGATCACCTAAAACAAATAACAGATTTTAACAACTCTATAAAATATTGCAAAATATAAAATTCTAAATATAAAAACTATTTGTCTAAATCTTAACAAAAATTAAACATATGACATAATTATTGCAATATTTTAAAGTTATTATCAAATAAAACACAAATTATGAATGTAATTAAAATCCCACCCTATATTCTCACAAACTTTACAACCAGCAATTAAAATGTAAGTTACATAAAAAAGTATAACACAGTTAATATATTAAGTAATAAATAAAGCAATTTGTGATAAACGATTACAAATTTTAAATGTATTATTACTTAAATAACTTCCCACCCTATTCTCCTACAAACACAACAAAACACACCTAATGTATAACATACAAAAATAAATGATTTAATGGTTAACAAAAGTATACATAAATTAAATATTTCAATTAAATGTAATGATTTATTAGTAATTAATTATTACTTAATGTACTTCCCACCCTATTTCTCTACAAAGTAATGAACACCCACCTATAATATAACTTTAAAGATATGATAATTTCACAATGTACATATTCATCAATTAAGTAATTATTCTATTTAGAAATACATAATTTCTTAATTACATTCCCACCCTATACCCCTAAAACCTAAATATGTCTTACAGATTATAATACGTACACAATTTAATATAATTAATTAGCAATTAAATAATGAATTCAAAGTCAAATGAATTAATAATTAGTTATAAATAATTTACTTCCCCTCCTTTACCCCTACAAATTTAACAGATGGCCCCTAAAATAAAACTTCAAAATAAATGAATTACTCAATTTACATAATTAATGATCAATTAAATGATTACTTCAATTTAAACTTAATTAATACATACTTAATAAATGTACTTCCTACCCTGTACCCCTACACACTCCACAGCCTGCTACAACACCAAAAATTGCAATTAACTAATAAATAAGTAAAAACAACAACAAATGTATGATTAGTATTAAAAAAATAACAATAATATTACAATGTATAACATTTACTAATAAAACATACTAAATTGCATAACAATAATTTAAAGACAATATTATTTACAACAATATTTTCATAAATGATATTACCAACCTATATATTTTTGACATCAATATTACTTACTTTTGAAAATTGATATTCTTTTCAAAAATATTCCTACATCACAATATCTGTGGATGACAATACCAAAAACTAGAGGTTTCTGCATCTCAATATTTTCAACTATATATTTTGTCCGAATGCCCCCATACTTCAGTGTAGGAAATTCCACATGTTAGAACTCATTGCTACCTGGTAAACTGAATTAGAAACATGTACTGAAGCTGGTACTATCAAAATTCCAGGATTCTTGGCATTTATAGAGTACAAAATAAAATCCTCTATTTCACAGTAGTAAATTAAGGGCCCTGATGAAGAACCCAGAAAAGCAGAGCCTTAGAATTCGGTGGACGGTATATGCCCTGTAGATGTAATGGATCCCACGTCAGTTGCATTGCAAGTGCATAGTCTATAATGCACTTTTTAATACATCGGGCAGGCTATCTGCCATGTTTGTGACCTCCACCAAGCTCTAATTGAGGCCTTTAAACTTTAATTTACTGCAATTAAAGAACAATAGACAAATATGCACTCTTTGCATTATCCATAAAGCCTATTGGGCAAATATACAAACTATTTCTGATCCTAGGCCTTCCATTATGCACAACCAGAAAACTTTGCTGGTCAACCACTTAATCAGTCAATGTTTCTGCAAACAGTTGACATCTGGAGTCTGGGCATGATCCAGAGCTGCAGAATCCCCTGAAACATAAACTACATGTGGTTAAGGAACCATAGAAACAGAGTAGTTTAGGGAGTATATAAATACCAAGTCATCACAATACTGATCAGACTCTAATGACCTATTGCATGTACACAATAGACTCCTCTGTTCAGGCTCAGAGTACCCTGCAGTGACCAGGAAATATTTTGAATGCCAGAAAACCTATGAATAAAAATGCACTGTAACTCCAGTTATTTTTATTTGTTTAATAATTTTTATTAAGTTTTCAGATAAAGGAGAAAAGAAAAAACATTATTAAGCAAATGAACACATTGTAAATTAAATACAACAATTAATGTATAGTAAGAACATGGGCAAATAATTTAGGAGAAAAATTAAAAATAAAAGAGTCAGAAAAAAGAAAGGAAAAGGGGATGTGGGAAAAAAGAGAGAAAAGAAATATATAAAGTATGAGATAAATATATAAAAGGGAGAGAATGAGGATAAGATAAAAAAGAAAAAAAACTAAGAGGCAGGTGTATAGGTAGAAATATAAGAAGTAAATGGTAACCACAATAGGTCCGATTTAATTTTATGAGATAAAGAAAGAGAAGAAACATTTGCAATCCTGTGTTTATTACAAATATAGTTCCACCAAATTAACGATGATAATTTTGAATTATCTTTCACTTTCAATGCTAGGGAAATAAAAAGGTCAAACAACAAAGAGGTATGGGAAGAAACATCTAAAGGTGGTGAGGCAAAGCCAAGAAAAACATTTTGCAATGATAATGGAATATTGCATTGAAATATTTTCAAACATTTAGGCCAAACAGATTGTCAAAACTTTAATGCATTAGAACATTCATATAATTGATGAATTAAAGTCCTAGTGGACGTACAACAGGACCAACAAGGGGAAGAAGAGGTAGGGGAAAACTTGGATATACATGCAAGAGTAATAACAGCTCTATTATAAATAAATTATGAGGATTGAGTAATGCGGGCTGCACTAGATGTTTTAACTAACTTGAGCCAGAATTTATTACAAGAAGGAATAGAAAGTGATAAAGATAAATCCGCCTCCCATTATGAATCGGTATGAGATTTAGAATGTTCAGTACTTGGCAATAACAAAATCTCGTAAATAGAAGCAGCCTTAGACCTGTTGTCTTGAGAAACACAATATAACGGTGTGGGAGGTACGAGTGAAGGATTAGCAAATGGAAAATTATTAGTTGTTAAATAGGTGTGCAAAGCAGTTGATATTAGGAGGTATTTATTAGGAAATGAGTCAGGCAAGTTATACTTCAAATGTAACTGGGCAATGACAGAATTATGAATAATCAACTGATGTATAAATATGATTCCCTTCTCCTTCCAGTGTTTGGAGTGAAACTATTTACGTCTATATTTAATAAAGTTCCTATACCAAACAGTAGAGGACAAAAAACATTGATATGGCTCAAGACCGACTGATAAAATATTATATAATAATTGTTGGGAATATTTTAGAATGAGGTTATCTTATATGAAAGTAAGATTAGACATATAAATTATATTTCGAAAAGAAAAATCTTTTAATAGGGAACGTTCAAAAACAATCCAACGAGGGATAGGGTATCAGCAAACTCATAAGTTAAGGCAAAAAGCTGATGAAATAAAAATGCAGAATGGTGTATTTTAAAGTCAGGAAAACACACACCACCTTCTGTTTTGGGGCATTTGATTTTCACAAGGGCAATACAGGGATGTTTATTATTCCATAAAAACTTAATGCAAATAGAGTTAATTTGTGAAAAATATGAAGCAGGAATCCAAAAAGGTAACATGGACAATGTATAAAGGACATGGAGGACAATCATCATTTTAATAGTATCCAATCTACCCCACCATGACAAATAAAGAGGCGACCAAGAATGAAATAGTGTCTGTATTTTGGTAAATAATGCATTAAACATGTAACTGATGGTAGTATATAAGGAAGAAGAAAACCAAATACCAAGATATTTTATTTTTAAAGGACACCAGGTAAAGTTAGTGTTATTAAACATATATGGATAGCAGAGGGAGTTCAAGGGTAAAACCTCTGTTTTAGAGAAGTTCAACTTATATCCAGAAATACTGGAATACAACTGAACATCATATAACAAGGGAGGGAGAGAGCTAATAGGGTTAGACATATACACCAGAATGTCATCAGTGTACACTGACTATTTAGTTTCTATAGAATTATGCATAAAACCAGAAATAAGAGTGTTAACACAAATGCGCTCAAGGAAGGGATCTGAACATAAAACAAATAACAAGGTTGAAAGAGGACATCCCTGATGGATACCCCCTAAATAAAGGAAAATATTTAGAAAAATGGTTGTTCACAAAAATACTGGCACGGGGAAACAAGTACAACAATTTAACACAGGAAATAAAATTCGAACCAAAACCATTCTACTGCAGAGTCGTAAACTGAAATTGCCAGTTAATATGATCAACAGCCTCCTCAGCATCTAAGGACAATGCTGCAAGGTGAAACTTATACTTTTTTCCAAAGGAGATGGCATTAGCAAACATGCAGGCATTATCCGCTGCCAATCTGTCCTTAACAAAGCCATCTTGATCAGTTTTAACCAATAGAGGGATAATATTCTCAAGTCGAGAGGCAAGAATTTTAGCATAAATCTTACAATCCTAATTAATTAAAGAAATGGGGCGATAACGTTTACCAATGGTGTGATCTTTATTGGGTTTAGGAATAAGGACAATCAAAGCTTCCATAAAGGAACCAGATGCCTTGGAGTCATCAAGGAAGGAGTTACAAAGAGACGGAGTTTGGGAGCACAAATAGATGAAAAAGTAGAAAAAATTCAGTAGAGAGGCCATCAGGGCCAAGTGCTTTTGATTTTTTTAGAGATTTAATGACATCCGTTATCCGTTCTATTCCCTCAAATTCATCAGACAACGATGGAGGTTTAGGAAGGTCCGTAAAAAAGGTGCGTACATTTTGACTAGAGGGATTCGTGTCATCAGAGTATAATGATTGATAATAATCATGAAAAGCAGAAGAAATATCTTCATCGGAGGACATCAACTTGTTAGTGAATTCATTCAGGATAGGGCCAATATTTTTACGTTCAGATTACATTTTTAAAAATTTGTCCAGAATCTTACCAGCTTTATTTTGACCCCTGTGGTACTTCGACTTAATTTTAAGAAGGACATTACAGGCATCAAGTGTTTCAAGTTTGTTAAGAGCAGATTTGGCCTTAATTAATTGATGAAGAGCGGAAGAGGATCTGGAGGTAAAATACTTATGTTCCAGCTATTTGAGTTGTTGTAATTGAGTTGTATACTTAGCCTTTGTGTTTTTCTTCTTTTGTGCTGAGTATGCGATAGTGAAGGAACAAAAGGAGGCCTTAAAAGCATCCCGATTGTTAGGCATGGAGGTATCCAAAGGATTATTGATAGTAAAAAACTCATTAATAAAAGCAATAGCTTCAGAAATGAAGACAGTGACTGACAACAAAAATTGTCCAGTGACCAAATTTAGGAGAGCTCAGAGAAAAGTCAAGTGCAGAAATGACAGGAGCATGGTCAGAAATTAAAATAGATCTAATCTCGGAAGACTGAATAGTTGGGAGTAAGGCTTTACTAACCAAAATATAATCAATCCTAGAACGAGTCTGATGTACATTAGAGAAGAATGTATGTTCAAGGGAGTCAGGGTTACAATTCTTCTAAACATCAAACAATGGTCGAGAGGTAATGGCAGATTGAAATGATCTGTGGGATTTATCAGGATTACATTTGTATTTGGACTGCCTATCAGAGAATGGGTCTAACCATTGGTTAAAATCTCCAACAACAATAATATTTGGACCATCAATGGAGGAAAGTAGAATCTTGATGTTATTCCAAAAGTCAGGATCTGGTTTAACAGGGCCATAAATATTCAATAAAACAAGTTCTTTATTGTGTATAACAACCTTGGCTATTACCCAACATCCATCAGAATCACATTGAGTAGATAAAATGTGTACATGTAATGACTTATGAAAAAGTATAGCTACACCACCCTTCCTATTGGAGGCTGGAGAATAGACAACTTGACCCACCCACTGTCTCTTTAACTTAAGAGATTCAATATTGTTACAATGAGTTTCTTGAATAAACAAAACATGAGAATTTAGTTTGGACAAATGGGAAAGTACCTTTTGTCTCTTGATGGGGTGTTCAAGACCACAAACATTCCATAGAACAATATTACAAATATTGGAGGGAGAGGTAGTTAATATATGAATGGAGATGATGCACTTCAGGAGAGCAGCTGGAAACAGAAAAACACCACTTATTAGATGAATACAAAAACCAATATGTAGAACAACAAAGAACAATAATAAGCACATGCATCATATTATCAAAAGAAAGAACAAACTGAAAAAAAAGATAAAGAGGAGAAAATAAGAAGAAAAAAGGTATATCAAGGAAAGAGATCCAGATCTAAGAAAAAAAGTAAACAAAGTGAGCATGGGGTGCAGCAGCACTGAGAACAGACGGACAGCAGAGGAAGAGATATTAGAAAGTAGGAAAATGAACAGCCATATGAAATCTGTTAGAAAGATAAAAGAGAAAAAGGTCAGAGATGTTGAGTAGAACTGTCAACAGAATTCGGTGAGAGACTGTGAAGAAAGGACCTCAATTTAATAGGACCTCAATTTAATAGGATCATCAAATGAGCGACAGGAACCATTATGAGTAATTTTACACAGACAAGGGTGTAAAATGCCATAGCGAATATGTAACTGTCTCATCTAAGGACGAAGAGCCAGAAATTCTTTCATTCTGGCATTAGTAGCATTAGAGATATCCTGAGAGAGATAAATTGTGTGACCAGACCATACAAGGGGACGCTTTACTTTTGCTGATTGAAAAACATGCATAAGATCTGTAAACTCCAGGAATAGCATTATAATTCCTCTAGGTCTAATAGAGTTTGGTCGAATACATCCAAGGCGATGAGCAAGTTGGATATTTAGTGACGGCTCTCATGGAAGATCAAGGTGCTCAGGCAGGAAATTCTTAAGAAAAATGAGGAGGTCCGGACCCCCAAATTTTCCGGTAAGCCATAAAGATGAAGATTATTATGTCTATTGTGTTTTTCAAGAGCCTCAGTGTGAAGTTTAAGACGTTGAAATTCCTGTTTCAGTATAAAAATGTTAGTAGTGACATCATGTAAATCACTGATGCGCTATTCCATGTCGAATACCTTCGCTTCCATAGTAATCCACCTATCTTCAATTTGTTGAAGCTTCTCCTTAGTAGGGGACATAAAAGAGTTCAAACCCCTCACCTCATCAAGAATAGTATCAAAGACAGGATTATGCTATGACAAAGTAGGTGAGGGGGATCATTTTTAACTCTCTTAGGCTTTGTACCAGAAGATGAAGCTTTTACAGGAGGAGAAATGTCACTAGCCAGCATGAAACTTCGAGAAGGGTGACAAACAACTTTTAAACAAGATCTCAACCTGCCCATATGCTGTGAAAACCCACTGCGACTCTCAACAAAATTATTTAAAAGATGAGTGCGACAAGCTCAAAGCGATGACCACACGTGTTAACAAAGTTATGTTTGGACCTTTAATAGAGACCACAGTGAGTTTGACCTTTAATAGAGATCACAGTGATTGTTGATGCAAAAAGAATGGAGGTCACGACCTGACCATATGTTAATTAAGCACACTGTAGAAGCTGTCAGGGATGCAGAAGAGAGAAAAGCATTATCTCAGTCCCTCCTGGTACAAGGAAAGGGAAAAAAACAACAACAAAAAAACTCAGCAGACATAAGGAAAAAGAGAAGAAAATCCTTTCCCTTTCTTCTTTGTAAGGAGAGTCAATGCAGCAAGAAAATATGTAATTAAGGTATAAGCATGGGCGAATTTTGCAAATTGGTAATTCGCGAATTTGCGGATTTGCGAATTGGCAATCCGCAAAATTCGCGAATTCTCGCGAATTTTCGGATTTTTTTTTTGCGCGTTCGCGGGTGTTCGCGAGGCACTTTGCATGTTTGCGGGTGTTCGCGAGGCGCTTTGCAATTTCGCTGGTTTTTTTTTTGCCTGCCTAATCACTGCCAGCCTCATGTTTTTTATGCCCATCTGCCCTCTGTACCACTTGTTTCTGTGCCCTTCTGCCCTCTGCTCCACTATTTTTTGTCCCCTTCTGCCCTCTGTCCCACTTTTGTGCACTCCTGCCCTCAGCCCCACTTAGAATGGCGCCAGCAAGCTGCCAGCGCCATTCTAAAATAGCTAGAAATAGCTTCAACAGAAAGCACTAATAGATAAAGTAAAGCAGGTGCTCCAGTTGAAGGTCAAATTAAGTTACACAATCATTAATCACCCCAAGTTTGGGGGTGATTAATGATTGTTTAACTGAATTTGAGCAGCACCTGCTTTACTTTATCTATTAGAGCTTCCTGTTGAAGCTGACTTTTGTAACTATTTTAGAATGGCTCTGGCAGCTTGCTGGCGCCATTCTAAAAGAGTTACAAAAGTCAGCTTGAACTTTTGACCCAATCCCCGTTCACGGATTTTCGTTCGCGGATTTTACGGGAAATTCGCGAATCTCGCAGATTGCGAATTTACCGAAAATCCACAAAATCCACGAGCGGAACGGATTTTCCGCCCATGCTTATTAAGGTATTCCATGTGACAGGCAGGAGCTGGAAGCTTAAAACCCCCCAAAATGGCTTTTAAATAGGCAAGGCTACTTGAAAATATGTACATGAAAAGGGCAGCCAAAGCAACATTGAAATTGCAGAGAGAGAAAAGAAAAAAAAACGTTGCTGTGTGTTGTATAATGAAATGCCGGTTTACCTCATCAGGAGGTCTAATGCATTGCGCGGCCGGCATAAAATGGCAGTCGCTCGCATCCACTTATGAGGAATATCACCGTTGCTGGGTCAAACAATCAAGGAAACTAAGTTAAAACAGCTCCTAATGCCGCTTCAACATCTCAAAGGCATCCGGGCAGCATCTTTTGATCTCCGACACTGAAGAAAGATGCTGCAAACTCAAAGCGAGCACCGCGTCCCAGCGGAGCTAAGCCGAAAGCAGCCATCTCGTTGCTGCGCGAAACCACGCCCGCCCCTTAACTCCAGTTATACCATGAGTTCTTCACTATAGTTGCTCTTCTGTGTTGAACATGTCTCTTTTATTTATTCAACAATGTTTTACCGCTTTGTGTGGGGAAGAGCTGCCCTGTGCATTTAGGGTCTTTGAGTGACAGCATAACCGTTACAAGTTTCATATTGGGACTCTTAACTCATATGAGACTGTGACCTTTGAAGTAAGCAATTGATTGTGAAATGTGTGTACTCCGTGCGCTATGTTTATTTTAGGGAATTATTGTAGCAAACGTGCTAAATAAGTGAAATTTAAAATATGCACTGTTGCATGATGTTCCAACCTTAAGAAGATACACTGGGTTCAATGTACGCCATCTTAATGGGGTATTTGTATGGACGTTGGGTTGGGTAATGACAGTTGAAAGCAGTCAATGGCAGAAGGAGCTGACATTGTGTCATTGTGAAAATGTCTGTTGTACCGTTCTGAAGTGACTACAAGTGAACTGTGCAAAGGAGCGCCCAGAAGCATGAACAGTGTGCATTCTAAAGATCCACGGTTGGTGAACACAGGATAATTTTTGTCCTTCTTAAGTGGAGAGCAAAACCTTAAATGTGGGGGTGCTGGCAATGCTGCTCACAGTCACCTCAGGTTTCAGTACCACTCCCAGAACACACTGTGCATCCCAATAAGCTTGTGGGCCCAGTCACTCAACAAGAAGCCAATCATAAAAGGGGGTGGTACTTGAACCGGAGAAGACTGAGCAACTCTGCTGCTGGTTTCATACTCGGTTAGGGCACACACAGACTGCCTAGCCTAACACAGCATTCCAATATTGTAGAAACCCAAGGATGAGCTGTCTAGAAGAGGATTTGTACAGGAAGCATACCTTTCATTACACATTGTTTTGTCTGGACACTCACAAAAGGTTCTGACTTATTGGATGTGTGCAGTATTTCCTCTTTTATGTGCCTGTTTCTAAAAGGCATAATTTTCTTATGCAACACCTGGTCTGCCTATTTCCATAGATAGGGTGTTGCCTCAAACCACCGATGTGTTGGCACCGCTCACCCTCATGTGATGCCCTCTTGATGCAAAGTGGGACAAAACATTTTTGAGCTTAGAAACGTGCATTGTTCCAGTGCAAAACAACGTTTGCTCTGAATGGTAAATCAGAGTTGACACTTTATGGTGCTTTGTGTCACACTAGTGGCAGTGCAATGCTTAAGTAATACAATATTTAATGTGTCAATTAGCTAAAACTGGTACATAAAAGAAATAATAAAATCAGGGCCTTTAAGTAATACAAAAGGGGAATTTTACCTATGCCTCTGATGCTGATTGAAAAACAATTAATGCATAAAGAGGGGTGCACCAACATTTATTAGTTCACCCTGACACTTGATTTATGTCATTTACTTTTTGTTGAATTATAAAACATTAAACATTTCAAGTCAGAGAAAGATCATCATCAACTTCACATTATACCATACACCATTGTTGAAACAAGAGAAAAACAATATGTACAATTAATGTGTGAAAAATAAACATACAATACAAATGTGCTCGCAGATTACAAAACCAATCAATATAAACAACTCACTAAACAGTTGCCAACGGACAGTACAAAAAAACTGCGGTTGACAAATGAATTAGTTTCCCAGGGGGTAAGCATTATTTGATACCACCCACATTCCTTTTCCAATGTTACTATGTTTGGATATTGTTTAACACAGGGAATGTAACAAATGCTGATGGCATGATTCCTTTAGTCACAGGACTCTCATCAGGGCAGGATAAGTCCTTTCCATAGGAACTTTTTGTGAAAAGAAAAAAGGGGGGAGAACTTCGGTTGCAGTCCACACTCTTGATATAGTACACTCAACGGTATCTCACTCTGTTGCAGGTTGGTACCCACGCTAATTGATGACATTCTAAAAAGACCAGCAAACCCCTGGTCTCTTAAGGTATGCTGCATCTTTTGATGCGTTCTTTACAAGCAATCTTGATTGGATAGAGGACCACTCTCTAAAAGTATTCTCCCCCCTTTTTTCTTTTCACAAACAGTTCCTATGGATAGGACTTATCCTGCCCTGATGAGAGTCCTGTGACTAATACAGTGAGACTCGAAACGCGTCGGCATTCATTGATTCACTAAAGGAATCGTGCCATCTGCATTTGTTACATTCCATGTGTTAAACAATATCCAAACATAGTAACATTGGAACAGGAATGTGGGTGGTATCAAATAATGCTTACCTCCTGGGAAACTAATTCATTTGTCAACTGCAGTTTTTTTGTACTGTCCCTTGGCAACTGTTTAATGATTTGTTTATATTGATTGGTTTTGTAATTTGAGAGCACATTTGTATTGTATGTTTATTTTTCATACATTAATTGTACATATTGTTTTTCTCTTGTTTCAACAATGGTGTATGGTATAATGTGAAGTTGATGATGATCTTTCTCTGACTTGAAATGTTTTAATGTTTTATAATTCAACAAAAAGTAAATGACATAAATCAAGTGTCAGGGTGAACTAATACATTTTGGTGCACCCCTCTTTATGCATTAATTGTTTTTCAATCAGTATCAGAGGCAGTTGGAAGAGTGGCATGATGTGATCCAGTGAATCTTGCTATTTTTATGGGCATCATCGCCCATGTTTCTTGTAGGCAAAGTATATTGCCGCTTCAAAGAATTTTGATATGTGTGGGTGGGTGAGAATCCTCCTTAGACCGACAACATTCCATGAGACTATTGTTGGGCTATAGCAACAAGATGGTATCATATTTAGTTTTCCGCTGTTGGAAATGAAGCTCCTAGAAGGTACAGTTGTAGTGCCTGGCTGATAGCGTTGTTGCAATCCACCTTTTCTCTGGCATTGGCTGAGGATTCAGAAGTGCTCTACGCCTGCCCTTGGCATATTTAATGTTGCCTACCAATCCTAGTAAACCAGTGCACTGATATTTTGTCATTTTATTAACTGACACAATGTTCCTCACAATAAAGTATGTATCTGATTTGCCAGCAGTATTCTTTCCTTATCGTGGGAAGGCTTTTCCAGGGTCTTACTCTCCTATTTAGAGTCTCCTGGGAACTCATCCCTGTAAGTTCTGATGCAAGGTGTATTTGTGCAACTAATGATATCTTACCACCCATCGGAAGAGGCAGGCCTCCATTTATGTGAAAGTTACACAAATTGTCCATGAAACCCGCTGTAGACTGTCCAAAAAGTTGCCCAATTGACACCTTAATTTGATCCACCATTCAGTACTTAATTTTCACACAAAAAACATAAGAACTGGAGCACAAAATGTTTCTAAGGATGCCCTCATCCACTTCCACCTCTAGCACGGCCCACTTGCACTATTGGTGTGGCACACTTAACCCTCTGGGTGGCTCGACATCCCCTACCCTTCCTCTGTTTTATCTCATTCACTCTTTCTTAATTGTTTTGCAAGGGGTCTCCAACATTTTTTGTAATAATGACAGCGACCACACGGACAAGATTGCCAGCATCGATCATTTCATTGTATCAGGCAGGGTTGCAAGCAGTTAAGTGTAAAAAGCTGTGTTGTGTCAATTAGGAATGTCTTTAAAATTAATACATAACAGCCATAGTCCAATGCTCACTCAAGGTACCAAGGTAATTGTAATAATAGTGATAGGTTTCTCCAATGTCCCATCATTGATCACTCAAATGTCAGCTTTCAACAAAACTGCTTTTTTCAGTCGTCAGTTTATTAGTTCTGAAAACAGATATTTTTTATTCAAATACACTCTTATGAATTTTGGTATAAGCATGTTAATTCAACTACGCAAAAACTTCTAATTTAGAAGGCTGGGCTTCACAAAAGGAGAGTGGCTCACAGATTGCTGAAGATCTACAAGTGTTCCCCAGCGACTCGATGGAGAAGACTAGTCTATCCTCATTCCAATCTACTTATTTCCCCTCTTTCCTTTGTGACAGATCTGCTGCTCTTCTCTTCTCTCTCTCTCTCTCTCCCTCTCTCTCAGCGTCCCAGTTTTTCTAGTCCTCATCAGTTTCTACACTACCCCTGCTTAGCTCTAGTTTCTCTACACTTTCTCAGTTCTTTATCCTATCTGCTTTCTCTCTCTACTCTCCCCTACATACCCAGTCTGCCTTCAATCTCCCTATGAATTGGACTTCATGGAACCTTTAAACGAGGAGCTCACTTTAATGTTATACTACTTACACACCTAGCACAGTTATTTAGTGTTTAAACACTTGAGGTTAAATCTTACACTGTACAATGGTTGGGCAGAAAGGAACAGGTCAACCCAAGTTCTGTAACATTTTCAAATGCATGCATTTTACTGGCCACTGAAACAACCTTGAGTAGCCACTGAATTTGGCTGAATTTGAATTTAAAATAGCCCCCTTGTTATACCAAATTTGGGTTTGAGTCTTAAGGCAGCTGAGCTATCTTTGTTGCCAGCTGCTCAAATTTCATGAGAGCCCATCTGTGCTCTGAGGTCATATTTTAGTGAGTCCCTTCCTGAAGGCCCTCTAATTGAAGGAGTCTGCCTCCCAAGGTGAATATTTACATTGGGATTGCTACTTGAAGCTTCACTAATGCTTGGTAATGCCTCATATTTGGTGAAAATGTATGTGCAATGCATTTTACGCCAGGTAGATAAGCAAGAACTACACTTTCTTCAGTCTGGGTGCTAAGCGAGTATATAGGACAAGCAGGCCTTACCATTTCAGAAGTCTGTTTGATCAGTTTTTGATTCACAGGCACCCGGACCCCTTAATGCCCATGAAGTGTTCTGTGTAGACTCCTTATAGTTCTTCCGCTGACGTTAGACTTGGCCTCGTTTTATTGTTGTTCACTTTCAATTGTGAGAAGCAGGCAGGAGGTATTTGTCACTACGTTAGTGTTGCAATTGTGTTCTGTCCCCTCAGTATGCCAGGATCTTTTTTTTTATCACCCAGTTTTTGGACTTTTTGCTGTGAGTGAGTCTCACTATTAGTGTTCACCCATGATAATCACATGGCAAATGGACTTCACACGTTTACACCTAGCATCCACCTTTTAAGATAAGGTGTCTGCGAGACAGCAAGGATAAGGGGCAATTGACTGGTTAGACATGAACATGTGTGCACACTCGTGTGCACCCATGTGAGCTGGGCGTGGGAGTCTACCTTAGTGCACAGCCAAGTTTCATTGCAAAGGTAGCCTGGTGCAATGGGGCTCTGCAGGATCGTGTATTCACCTGGGATATGCCTTGTAAGGGTAGTGCACACTTATAGGCAAAATCAGTGTGCTTTACTGTTTTGACTTTAGTAGCACCCAATACACATATAGGGAGAGAACTGCCTTAGAGTGTAGTTTCACCCCCCCTTGGCCTACAGAGACCATTGCCATGTTGAATTGGAGTGTAATCTAAGCAAGAACACCAAATATGTAACTCCCAGAATTATATCTGTACATATTATTGATCATCAAGAGTTATCATATTTCCCTGGCTGAGCTCAGGATCAGAGCCCAGGCCTTGTGTCACCCTGATGTGCCCACTTAATGTTTTTCTCAAGCAGCAAGAGCAAAGGCCACCCCACTCAAAAGCAGCAATTAGCAGTACTTGTCCCAGCTCCTGAGGATGAAATTGGTGCAGTGAAATGATCTCCATCAATTACTCAGTTGTCACACTGTACTGGGGATGGGCCGGCCGAAGCCTACTGAACAAAGGAGAGTGCAGAATCAACTGGAGTCAACTCACCAGAGGGCTTCCTTCGAAATTCCAGTCTGCACGTCCCTGGCAGTGATGTCAGCAATGGATGGAGCTGAGACCCTAGGAGCTGATGTGACCAGTGGCTCCTGGATGATGCCATCTTGGACTATCCCAGAATGCTGTGCAGGATTTTGGGAATTGGGGTGGAGAGATGATGTGGGACCCTAGGATTGGCTTGGGGTGCCTGTCTTATGGAACCTTCCTCTCCCATTTCAAAACTCTTGAACAAGGGGAAGACTCACTGTTACTTGTGGTTTTTTTTCACTTTGCTGCTGGCTCCTGGACTGCTATAGAGAGCTAGAAGGAGGAAAACCATAATCTCTACTCAGGACCAAGGACTCTGCCCAGTTGTTCCCAGGACCAGTGGGTCTCCCCAAGTGCCAGTGCGGCTGGTTCCCTTACTGCCCCTGAGGACCAGTTGGGGAAAGACCTGGATTTTCCAGAAGTAAAGATCAAGAGGAAAGCTGGTGCATGGTACCAGGAAGACCAGCTCTTTGAGGACTGCACTACTTTGGAAGTAAGAAGGGGTGCTCCAACTGCCTCTGGTGAATAGAGCTCACTACCAGGAGTAAAAGAAGCCCAGCATTGTCAAAATCAGTCGAACGGGACCTGAGACATCTCATCTGGAAGTTTGGCAACCTTTGACCCTTTTCCTGTCCTCAAAGAGCATGGAGCTCTGCTGCCCAGCCAGTCCTTTCCCCCAGGTAAGGCCAGGGGATGGCACCGAGAAGATGCTGGGTATGGAGAGGGTGTGTGTTAGGCCCCTCCCGTTTCCCCATTCCCCAGGCAGATCTCTGACTTGGAGAGCAGGGACCCACGAGTGTCAATGATGTATTGAAGTGCTGTCATGCTTCCCCGGAGTTGTGAAGATAGAAACAATGGCCCCTGTGACATGATACCAACTTTTTTCTAGTACAAAGGTCAGCACAATGGCAATAGTAAGGCTTAGGGTAAAGTATGAGAGAGAGTGCCCAAAACACGAGGGTGGTCAATAAGAGTGTAGGGTGCTTTATTGATCACTGCAATAATGACATTCATTCCTGCTAAAGAAATCTGATTGTGTTTTACCACAAAACAAATTATTTAAATCATTTGATATGTTTGGGTGACCCATCTAGGTGGTCACCAGCGGTCACACACTATCATCTATGGTTTGTTCCAGCTGTCAATGTACATATTTGTAAATTATTGCATAGTACTTAGCCCCTTGACTGCTGCCCCTCCCCTACCAGTGCTGAGCCCTTTTTTGACTATTTGGAGGTTGTTCGTGCTTAGGCCCCTGTAACTTTTTGTCCACATAAGGTGTCCACATAAATTTCTTCCAACAGCGTGAGAATTCTAAAGGTACCCAAGGTTTGTGGATTACCCTCGAGGGCACCCAGAAATTAGCCAATATAAAGCAACATTTGTTTTTTGGTGAAAAATTGGACAAAAGTGCTGAAGCAGAAAGCGTCTGTTGTTTTGCCTGCAAATAATACCAACAAAGCATTTACAGTGACAAAATCACCATTTTCCCAGCTTTCAGGAACAGGTAATCTTTTGTAAGAAAACCAAAGTTTTCTACACACTTTTGGCATTTTAGTAGGACATAGCCTATTTTTTCTATTTTATGTGCTTTCATCCTCCTTTCAGTTAGTGCTAGAAATTGATGTAAAACAAATAAAGAAACCCAGAGAGCTATGCATCTCTAAATCGTAGACAGAATTCTGAATTAAAAAAGGAGTAATTTGTGTAGATCCTTCAAGGTTTTCCTATATATATGTTGAAAAAAAAGCCATTTGTGCCTGCATTTTCACATGTAACTATTTCTAAGTATGGCAGATTTTTAAAAGCAATTTACCATTATTTCCACTGGAGGATTATGGTTGCAGGGGTATATAGGACCTGTAAGTTCACCAAGAACCCGAAGTGCCCAGAGCCAATAACTGTGTTTAGCCTTGCTATGGTTTTTCATTGTGTACCGGGTATACAGCAATTCACTTGGTAAATTATAGAGAGTGAAAAATAGGTATCGAGGAAAACTATCTAACTATACCAGCATGTGAATTACAGGGCATTTTTTAAAATAAATTATTTTTTACACACTGTCTTACATTTGGAAGGGAGAAATTCATAGAACGTCAATTGGCAATAACACTTGTTCTACTACTTTGTATTTCTCTAAGTATCCTGATAAAAATGGTGCCCCACTTGTGTGGGTGGGTCAAGTGCCCATGGCAGGGAAGGGCCCAAAACGTATTGTGGCGACATCAAAATTACCTACCACAAATCGACCTGGTTTTGAAAGGGGTGGGCATGTGGGTTTTTAGCTCCGGGATTGGCCCCATCTAAGGAAACCTACCGAACCAACACATTTCTGAAAACTAGACTTTTTTATCAGGAGACCTGGGAAAACGCTGGGTGGTAGGAAATTTGTGTTAGCCCAGCAATCCCACAACTTTCTCCCACAGAAATGTGAGAAGAATGTGATTTTTTCAGCAAAATTTGAGGTTTTCAGGGGATTCTGCGTAGGAAAACGTTGTGGGGCCCATGTAAGCCACACCTCCCTGGCACCCCTGGGTTTCTGCAGCGCTGTTGCGATCCACAGCCAGGAAACCCTTTCAGAAAGTCCTTGTTTGAAAGGGTAGACTATCCCCTTTCAAACGAGGCCTCACAGGAATATGGTGAGGCAGTTTTTGGCCTGTTTTACCCACCGGAGTCGAGAGCGGCCTACCTGCGGCTGCCCTCAGCTCCAGTGGGAAAACTGTGATGTCAGGAGGCTACGGTCATGCTGATGTTACAGATATGGGGAGAGTAGCAGAAAGCCTTTGTGTCTCCCCCGGGGATGAAAAAAAGAAACCTTTGGAGCTTAGCACCGGGAGGTTAAAGGGGGCCCTTCCTGGTGTCAGTCATTGGACATGCGCCCCACCAGGGAGGTAGTGTTTGCATCAGCCATTGCCTGACGCAAGCACCAAAGGGATTAATAGTGTGTGTGTAATAAATGTACTTCTTTTTCTATAGAAAAAGTACTAACTAGACAATCATTTATTG
Source organism: Lissotriton vulgaris (assembly GCF_964263255.1). Classification (NCBI taxonomy): domain Eukaryota; kingdom Metazoa; phylum Chordata; class Amphibia; order Caudata; family Salamandridae; genus Lissotriton; species Lissotriton vulgaris. The sequence continues at coordinate 513,290,413 of NC_141685.1, read as the reverse complement.
AGTGTTATTAGTTTGTGAGGGAGATTGGTGATTACTAGCCCACACCACCTCCCTTGAGTAGGCCTTGCATTGCTTCACTCCGCTACCCTGTGAGAGTCAAACTCTACAATGGGGTGTTTGGTTCACAGTAAGGACAATTGTGAACCTATTACTTGTGCAGGCCACACAACTAATAACTCAATTTTGTACAGTTAGTTTAAGATTAGGAGGGAGACAGAGTCAAAAAATACTGTGTGGTCAAAGAGTATTAACCGTCCAGCGAATATTCGTATGTTCTCAGATTATTTTATTGTGGGATGTCTAATTTCCTGCCTGTTTTCCAAAATGGTGTACGAGTGAATTTACACAAGACACACTGGTTAATTGTGACTAATGAATGTTATGAATTAGGTTTAATTAATGTTGATAGCATTCTTTCCAACTAATCATATGTATTTTTGTAGTGCTGTGGTCCCTGGTCATCACAGAGGGCAGAGCTCTAGAATTCCACAGCTAACTGCTTTAAGAGGGGATTAAAATGCTGATATATTTGAGGTCAAAGAACCCTGCCCCCAAAACAGAGAGTAGATCCATTTCAGGGATGTCACATCAGGTGTCTCCAGTGTAGTAACAGTGTTGCCTGTTTCAAGCCGGACCCAAGCCCACACATTGTGATGCAAGCATGTCTCAAGCCCTCAACACTATTGGTCAATCAGTATACATTTAAGTGGAAGCTGTGTAGTGATTGTCCACTTTATTGCTGGTGAAACAGACTCTATATATGTGGGAACATCAAGTGTATGTTTCCTGTACAGCATGACTTGCAAAATGTGCTTTAAAGTTATCATTACGACTGCCACCACAGGAGCCCCAAAAAGAGACCTGTTCCCTCATATAAGTGTCCTTGGTGCCCATCTGGAGCCACTTGCTCAAAATAAGTACTGATCAAACTTCACATTCAGAGTGTTCCCCCACGCAACAACTAGAAGCATCTTTGCCCAGTCCATGCTTGGGTAAATGGGCAAATATGCACGGACAAAGGAATTTTCTCATTTTCAGCAGGCATACACTCATTCAAGTTGAGAGAATGTTCACATATAAATTCACTCCCACTACACCAGTAGGCGTGCATCTGGTTTATATTCCTCACAGCCACTTTTGTTCTTAGAGTACATTTTTAGTAGTCTGGATCTTGTGTACAGAAGCTGACATCATTCAGTAGAGGATCATTGTTAGCACTAATAACTTTATAGGAACATAAAATATCTGTAGTTCTTGCATGTTTGTTAGGGAGTAACATTACAGATGCACTGAGTACTCAGTCCCTTCAAATTGTACAATGGGCTTGTATGAACAAAACTCTTGTGCATGAATTAACATTTGATACAAATCCATCAAAGATCTGTGTTTGCTCGCCCATACCTTGATAAGTGTGACCATATGAATTTCAACCTCAATGCTCTTCCAAAAAAGCAAAAGACCGATTTTCCAGCTGCTGTTGTCTAGCATTTCAACTAATGAACTGCATGTAACTCCAATAAACTACCCACAAAATAATGTTCCGTGTTTATTCACTGTCTGTTATTGTTAAGAGCACATTGTGAAAGAATAGTCTTAAATATGTAATCATTTTTCATTTGTAATTAATGTTTAGCCAAGGCTGAAGATGTCATTCCCTAATAAAATGTAGCTTTTATAAATGAAAGTCCATCCCAGACACAGCAACACTCTCCAAGTAACTAAATGCCTGTTTAAAGGAAGTTACTGACTGGATGTGAAGTAGCAGTCTGAAACTAAATGGGTATTAAACCGAGGTATTGGTAGTCATCAATAACCCCTCCCATTGGACAGAACTATGCTGACCTTCCGCTCGAAAAGCAGACATAAAAAGTCGTGGCTTTTGGATCGAAAGTAACCTCACAATGGAGGTTCAAGTGAGGAAAATAGCTGCCAACTGCTTCGGCCTGCTCAGACTCTGGGGAAGGTTTAGAGTTGGCTAACCTCTGCCATCCGCTGAATGGTAGTCCAGGGGCTTGTGCTCTCCCGCCTGTACTACAGGAACTCACCATACTTGGGCAGTCCTCTCTTTATGGTAAATGACTCCAAGTGGTCCAGAATGCTGCAGCAAGCATCCTGCTAAAAATCCCAAAGCACCATTCTGTCACCTCCAATCTGGCGTTTCTTTACTGGCTGCCAGTATCCAAAAGAATGCAATTCAAATATCTTTGCATAATCTATCGGGCGAAGCACAGCTAAGGCCCACATCTGCTACAGCGGCTATTAAGCACCTAAACCCCAAAAGACCTTTACGGACTGCTGAAGAGAGGCTTCGCCTACCTGGTGTTTAAACTTTGGAACACTCTGCCAGTACCACAAAGAAAGATCATGGAAGAACTCAGTTTTAGAAAACATCTGAAGACTCACCTATTTAATTAGCATGTCTCTTATTAGGGGGACTATGCTCCCAACATGACATTTAGCTCTGGGAGGCCTATTGGGTAGCCATGAGCTTTTAAAGAATTTAGTATAATATAGGTCTAAATGTGTATGACAATTCATACAGCTTTGTTGTTGCACTAATGCAGCATCTTACTTGGTGAAAATTAGTTCCAATTTCTAAATCGCAAAAGGACAGGAGTTTCAAATTTGGAGACGACACCGGGTAACAGGTACTCATTGTGATTGTGATGTGTTCATATTGACAACCTGGTGTTGGGCCAATAGATATAAGGAGAATCGATGAAGTACATCTGTCAATAAAAGCTGGGGGAGGAGGCATGCATTACCATTAACACTGGCAAAAAAACAAGTCGTCCATGTCTTGGATGGTTGCCTCTTAAGTCCTTCATAATGTTCTAAAGCCATTCTGGAAGACAAGTTATAGATACTTGTTATTTGATCATGTAGTTGTATAGTGATTGCTATCTCCATTATCTTTCATATGAATGTAAGGAGTCTATTAACATATGCAACAGAAACAATGTCCTGAGCAGCGTTAATATATGAACGCCAACAATAAATCCACACAGTAGTCTTCTCCCGTATTCTTCTTGGTGCTTTATTATGCCAGATCTTGTTAGGTGTATAGTTCAATTCTTATTTTCTTTTTAACAACAGATAGCCACAAAGCCAACACGTGTTTCGTCTTAATGAGCATTCACCCAAGACTTCCTCAGGGTGCAGCCAAACATATTTGAAAGATTGAAAATTATGTAATCTCTCAGTTTTATTGTTGTTTATTGACGTTAATATATGAGCGTTGCTCAGGACATTGTTTCTGTTGTATATGTCAAATGCGTGTAGACAGTGTCTGCACTCATTGGACAACACTGAGTGGTCGTTGTTCAATGCCTTTTTGAGCACTCTCATACTTGAAGTGAACTGAAATGATTGTGTTAACTTCCAGGTGCATCTAATTGCACAGTCTATACCCCACCACCTGCCATTTTTCTGAGCCTAATAACATGATAAGCCAGTTTGGAGAGCACGAGGACTTATGTAGTTTCCCCAGATCAGTGAGAATGTTTGTCAAATCTATTCTTCAGAAAGGTGTGAGGGTTACTTTGAGAAACTGAGTGGCTGTTTGGCTGGGGTGTGAGCCATGGCCAAGCAACAACCACGATCCTGTGCATGTTGAACCACAAAAAGTTGCTAAATTAACTTGTGCTTAGCCCTGTGTGGTTGGCACAAAAAGCACTCAGGCTTAACTTAGAGTCAATGCTTAAAGTACTTATGTAGCACACAAACAGTAACAAAGTGAAAGAACAACACAAAAAAAATCCTAGAACAATTTTGATAAATTAAGTACATTTTAATAAATGATTTGACATTAAAGTGACAAATATCCAAGAAGTGTAACCAGAGTTATGAATTTTTAATGGTTATTAAAAATAGCACCAAAAAGCCCAAGGCACCATCTAGGATATCTAGTTACGTTGGACCAGGTCAAAGTCACACTTTCAGGCCAACTGCCATGCAGCACAGGTCGGCTACAGTCACCAGATTAGGCGCACAAAAGATTTACCACTTCAAAGTCTGTGCCAAGGGACCAGTTTGGGGTACCCGAGATGCAGAGGGAGCGTCGTGGAAAGTTGCTTGCATACACAAAGAGCAGGCCAGACATTGTAGACAGGAGTGGCTGTAGCTTCATGTTGGTGGTCTTTGTGAGCCTTGATGCTGCAGTGCAAAGAGTCGGGCAGACAGAGCTTTGCTCTGAATTATGCTGTGAACAGTGAGATCTCGGTACAAAAGGGTGGCAAAGATCCCAAAAGCTTGATTTCAGCTATCCGAGCCACAGCAAAATGTCCATCAACATAAGATTCTGTGTTTCGTAAAGCAACAATCAACCATGCAAATATCGGTAAGTAGCAGGAATGAATCCATACCCTTTTTTCAATTATGGGATATTTTTGGAGTTCGTTTGTTTGCATTAATTGTCGCTGGCGTTTCAACCCTGTTGTGGATATAGGGTCTCATCAGGACCAGCAATATGGTAGACACCTAAAAATATAAATGAGAGATAATGACTACTCTGTATAAAATAAGGGATACAGTTTCAAACTACTTAATAATTGACACTGGTACCTTAATTGTTGCACTCGGAGCTCGCAACAGATAAAGACCAACAGCATAGGAGGCATATCAGCAGTGAGGCGTAATGAGGAGAAATATCTTTATTTCTCCTCATTATTTCCTCTTTGTATGAGTGCTGCATTCTGACATAGGAATAGGAAAATATTCTTCTAAGGATGTTTTTTGTGCAGCAAGGTGTCTCTTCCTATAGAAGGTAATCCTTTCTGTAACGCAGGCACTTTGCACCATGGTGCAAGAATGCCTGCATTGCTGCTAAGTAGCACACAGCGCCAGCACAGAGCAGAAATGTGTCATATATTGAAAGATATGGTACATTTTCACACTCTCACTGTAATGAATGCAACACAGCACAGCAAGTTGTCATGCTGCTTTGAGTTGGGTGACTTCTTGATACATCTGCCCCCTGGTTTCAGTGCTGTGTTCTGTTATGTTTATTAGATTATAGAGGGTGGTGAAATTGAGCATTACAATCCTCACTCTCCCTCCTACATTTTGACTCATTATGTAGTAAGCAGCCCTATGTATGGAATACCACTAAGAAATGTCTACAGTAAGTAATCATGCTTGTCTATAAATTGTTATTACATGTGGAGAGCAGTTTCTTTTTATAAGAACATGAAGTGTGATAATCCTTCAGACAAAGAAATGAAACTCCACTATTACTCTGTCAGTGACTGCCCATGAGAAGCCGTGTAATGTTTCATGTGATATAATCATTATTGTACAGTCTGTTACTAGCACTGACCAAGAGCATTTTCAAATACCACAGGTAACTGGAAATATGTAATATCCTTGCCATGTCTTGGACTAAGATATCTGAGACTTTGCTGCCATTTGTCAAGTTACAGACAGAAGTGATTTTGAGTTTTATCTCTCAGCAGACTGACATACTCACAGCAAGAGGTCCCAAAAACATCATCAGACCCATTGAAAAGTATTCTTCTGGCATTCAGTTCATGCTTCAGGAAGCAGTGTTTTCTACGTCTCAGTCTTTGGAGGTTGCTAGACTAGTAATCCTTAGGGAGTCTTCCCCCAAACGTTTTGCCTGCTTACCTCCTCTTTTTGCTGTCATTGTTTGTTGGCCTTAGGACGCTAAGCACTATAACACTTCTGAACAGTGCTAAAGTGCATGTTCTTCTCCCCTAAAATTGGAAACATTGGTGTATACACAATTGGCATATTTAGTTTACTTATGAGTCCCTTGTAAAGTGGCATATCATATACCCATGGCCTGTAAAATAAATGCTACTAGTGTAAGTGTAAGTAAGTACATTTTGTTATGCTTGATTAATTAAAATTATTGCATATAATACGCACAAAATAAAATCAAAGATTACGTTAAATGAAGAAAATAGCTACATTGTGTTATCCATAAAACATTTGTTTTAAAATTACATTACTAATTGACTCATAAGTGCTTAAATCCCTAATGCAGTTAATGCTCAGTCTGTTAAAAGTCAGTTTGGTAAGGGTCATCTGTTTAAACTGATAGGATGCTCCTGCACCGCAAATAACAACTACCTGATGTTCCTGCTTGTAGTTTCACAATGCCAATTTAGGAAACCTTGATATGGCATTATGAGGCAAGATCTAGGGGAGCCAAGGCTATTATATGAATCTAGTTCGTAACAACTGAAGATAGATTTTCAGCCTTTTTTCAGTTAGTTCCAAAAATTTAGCAAGACAGTGATTTAGCTGTGCTAAAGTTGGATTAAAGCACAGCATCACCACCTGTCTACAAGACCTGAAGCCATGCAGTTTAAAGAATGGTTTCAACAAGGAAATCTGTATGTCCTTTAGGTTCTTGCAGATACACATAATGTGAATAAGACTGTCTGTGCCGCAGGTGCACAGTCGGCAGAGCTGGTCACCTCCTCTTCTTTCCCAAGGCGGTAAGAAGGATTTAGTCCAACCAAGTCTTAAGAACTTTTCCTTAGTGGCAATCTATGTTCCTGCCTTAAGATAGGGTTGAGGTTTAAGGACATCATAATTATTGAGCCCAGCCCAGCCGTGAGCACGTTTGGAAAATGCATTCTTGTCCTCTATGGATGATATTAATCTTGTTGTCTTTGTTACTAGTTTTTTAAAAGCCGAGTGACCCATTGAGATGTTCCAGGCGTCTGTCAAGCCTAGAGTTTTAATGTATTCCTGAAGGTACACGTTGACTGGCAATTTTCCAGTGCGGAGCAGCTCTACCCAGAGATGGTTATTTAAAGACCCTTTTTCAGAAGCTCTAATTTTATGACAGCTTTTTATGTTCCCTTTCTTTCTACCGCCTGTTTTTGAAGGCCCAATTTCAACCTAATTTTGGCCAGTGTAGCATATTTGGGAAGTTGGAAAATCGCTCGGTGGAGGATACCATTATGCTATTGAGAGTTGCAGCATCTGTTACTCGTGGGCACGCAGCACTGATTGTGCCACACACACAAGTAGCCTTTCAAACTTGTCTCAGGCCTGCCACTGCAAGGCCTGTGATGTGCAATTTATTGCCACTTTGATTTTGCATTTAAAAGCCTTTGCCCAGCCTTAAACACCCCTTTTATTACACATACTTCACCCCCTAAAGAAGGGCCAAGGTAGCCCATAGGTCAGGGTGCTGTGTAAGTAAATGGTAAGGCATATACTCTTAAGTTTTACATGTCCTGGTAGTGGTAAATGCCCAAACTCGTTTTTCACTACGGTGAGGCCTACTCCTCTCATAGTTTAACATTGGGAATGCCTTAATATACTTTTAAGCTGTATTTCCTGATTAGAAAGTAGTAGTTGTATCGAGTATTGTATCATTCAAATGGTAATGATAACTCCTCTTTACTAGTAAAGTTAGCCTTACAATTTTAAAAATGGCACTTTTAGAAAGGGGGCATTTCTCTGCTCTCACTGTCCTTTGTGCCTCCACCCTGTCTCCAATGAAGGTCTGAGGCTGGTGGCAGCTTTGTTTTATGCATTTCTTCTCGAAAACCACAAACACAGAAACATTAGGTGTGTCTGAGCACTTATCTGCATTCTGATGGCCCTTCCTGGGTAGGAAGGGAAGGAGTAGCTGGCACTTGCAACTGATTATGTAGTGTCCTGTCCCAGCACAAAGAGGGGATTGCCCCCTATTGATAGTCTGGAGCCAGGGTTGGGAAGAAAAAAGCTCTGTGCCCTTCTTTGAAGTTACCCCCACTTCAATGGTGCAACTAGATATAGGTTTTGGAGCTCTTTCTCACCACATCAGCCACTTCTGGACATAGACGTGGACTGCATCAGAAAAACTGATGTGCTGCATCAAGAACTGACACTCTGCTGGACTGCTGACCTGGAAGGCTTGCTTTTCTGCTGTGCTGCCCTGCTGCCTGCTGCTCTATGACCCTGCTGAGGAGAGCTGAACTATGCTGTGCATCAAAAGTGATCTCCAAGGGCTTGCTGACTTGCCTCCTGTTCTTGAGAATAGAGGCTATCAAAGTCTTGACACCTGATCCTGTACCTGGTTTGCTGGAAGTGGCCTCAGATAAATGTACCAGAGGAATTGACGCATCTCCAGAGTTCATTAGCAGAACCAAAGAATCAACCATGTTGTGGGAGTAAAATCGGCACATCCCACTCGGAACCTCTGCATCGCATCTGGAACCTCCGCTTCGTAATCAATGCATTGCTGCCACTGAGTGAAGAAGATCGATGCAATCACCCCCCTCCCCCCAGTGCCGATAAATTCAATGCCTCATCTTAGGAAATGGTGCTTAGCTCAACAGACCTGATGCATTGCTGAGACTAAATGAAGAAAATCGATACATCACCTCAACTGCAGGCTCACATTAACGCATCACTCGTCTGCACTTGGAATTTTGCTGTGGTGATGCAGGATCAAGGCATTCTGTTTACCGGGCCTGCATGGCTCTTGTCCCCGCCTTTGTGGCCAGCTTGCAGTGTAGGCTTTGTCCCAGTCCTTCATGACCAGACAATCCCCATAGGCGCTTATTGCTTTGAAGCACTAGAAATAGTTTTATTCTTTCAAAATTCATATCTCAACTTCTATTTATTGAATATTTGTTGTTTTGGGCTTGATTTTTTAATAAAATGATAGTCTATTTTTCTAAAGTAGTGTGGAGTCAGTTTTTGGTGTTTTTATTGAGTTACTGTATATTATGCAAATACTTTGGGCATTGCCTCTTTTGAAAAACATGACTGCCCTGTACAAAGCTACCAAGGGTGAGTGCAGGTTATCATTCAGTGTGCATCTAGCATACCCTGATTAGAGTGGTGGTCCCTACTTTGACAGTGTGCATGCCTCTTCCAACTAGAGACATTATTTCTAACAGGTGTAATAATTCAATAACGTCTACACTGATCATATGGACCTTTTATCATTGACAAAAAGCAATAATCTACATTGAAATAAATCATTAATGACTTTCAGTTCTGTCAATAAAGAGAATTAGAGTGAGTTAAAAGGTTTTAGTTACAAATCTTTTAGTCTTTCATCTATTTATTCATTACGTACTAATCTCTAGATTTTAGCACGAAGTGAAAGTTCTATCAATCGTTATTTGGTAATAAAATAAAACAAAATAATCATTAGAATCACAGTTCACATAGTAATAATGGGCAAGTGTGTTTCATATAGGAAAATTCAATATGCTAAAGAATTTTGGAATTACAGGAGTAATAGTTGTCAGTTCAGCTACCCCTAAAAAGTACTTATGAGAGAATTAGTGCACAAGCCGAAAGCTGTTGCATAAAGCTGGAAAATGTTCTTAGCTCAAAGATGTCAGCAGAACCTTCTGTAAAATCTAAGTAAGCAGCCTCTCATGGAGAAAAGACAGCAGAAACTCAAAGGCGAGTCTCCAATCAGAAAGTCGGGGAAGGAATCCTTGAATCCAGCAATCTACCTACTACTCTAGGAACACAAGCTCATGTAAACACACAATATTCTATGTTGTAACATTATTTTCTTTCTTCTTTGTCTTTGGAGTCCTCTAGGAGAACTTCAGTAAAGTCCTGGGAAGAAGAATCTCCCCAGGTTCTCATACAGGGACAATAGGCTTTCAGACATTGATTCTTGAAAAGTTACATTATTGATGTTTTGCCGTCCAGACATTTCTTTCCATGAATCATTCTTTTGGTCATCTACTCTTCTCTTGGTGAGAACTTACTATCAGTTGTCTAATACATAACAAATGCCTATTCAATAGCTAAGAGAAGGCTTCTGGAAAAGTACAGCATTTGAAACATAGACAAAAAACCCATCATGTGCAAAACCACTATTCAGTGTGAAAAACAGGACTTTCACTGTTAATGCATTATTTTTCAGTTAACATGGCATCTGTAGTTGGCCTAACTTAAATCAAGACTTTGATTCAATAGCAGGCCTATTACAATTAAGTATCATTACCTACTGCAAAGATTACATTTACCATGTGTGTTACTTAAACGTAAGCTTTACACATTATTATTGTCTACATTGGGCCATACATATTCCCGGTTCGCAAACAGGCTGATTCTCAGAATCGGCCTGTTTGCAAATGAGAAAAAGCCTTTCGGGATGTATCATACCAAAAGGCCATTGCAAAGTAGGGGATCTCAAAATTTGCGATTCCCTATTTTGGGATTGCATTTAAGGAATCGAAAATTGTGATTCCTTAAATGCAATTCTAGGAGCAGTCACAAATTGTGATTTGCCCTTAAGAAATCGCAAATTACCACCAACATCAAGTTGGTGGAAATTTGTGATTTCCTTGAAAAATGCACTTTTATGCATTTTTCAAAGTGCCATGTGGCGCACATAATGCCCTAATGGGTACTCGCAAATTGCGAATGTCTTCCCATTCATTCCTAGGGGCAAAATGGGAAGGTATTCCTTAATTGCAAATCACAATTAAGGAATATGTAGGAATCGCAATTATAATTGCGAATCCTACATACATTGCATTTTGCAAGTCCTTAATAGCGATTTGCTAAAAATAGCTATTAATGACTTGCAAAACGTTTTTTGATACATATACCCGAATTATGAGGAGTGTTACCCCAAAACCAATCCCAAGGATGCATGTTTCCAGTCCAAGGAGGACCTGGCTTGGCAGTTCGGGCTGGACTGTTTCCATGAGGAACAGGGTCAAGACTGATTTGCATATGGCTGGGTCCAAACTGAGGTGGCGTAGTGAGCAAAAGAACAATCGATTTAACCCATATCTCTTGACAAGGGGTGAATGTTAGATTCATTAAGAATTTTGTCCATCATTTGTTGTTGTTTCACTTTTCCCCCTAAGTGGGATGGGTATGCCCAGACCTGGGTCCCTTGCTCACTAGGTCACAGGGTCACAAGCTCATAGGGTCAAGACTGATTTGCATATGTCTGGATCCAAACTGGGGTGGCGCAGTGAGCAAAAGAATGTGGGTTTCACCCAGATCTCTTGTTTGTTGGGGTATCACTATAAATTACTATGGCATTAGAGACCTGACAATAAGTGCAAAATAGCTAAGCAGAAAATCAGCCATCATTACTGCCATGAAAGACATAACTCCCCTAGGTGTCAAAAGCATGCATTAATATTGAGCATATATCACTTTAAAGCTAGCATAGTTCACATTAACAATCAACCACACATTTATAATAAACCCTCATTGAGTATGGTGTTCAATCTCTATGCAACTGTTTGGAGAAAGAATTTAGTACTGTGAATAGTACTTACTCTATAGTTTACTTTATACCAAACTGTTTGCAAACAGTAGACTTTTCATTAGAAATACACCACAGAGTATTAAAAAGTATCTACTAAGTCCAGTGTACCTTCTATGCAATAGTTGTTCAAAAAAGACACTATTTTCTAAATATAACCAAGATCTGAAGGTGCTAAACATCCTACTACCTGCACCCTTTATACTGTTGTAAAAACTTTACAGATAGCCCATCTTCTGAACTAAAACAAGAAACACATATATAGTTTAGTAACTGGTGCACACATTCTTCTAAGGTATGTCAAAGTAGTCTAATAACTCAAGGCGGCTTACAGAATGTAGTTTCTTCTATGTAATGTCTTACTCATGTTGAAAACTTTTTCTGCATAATTAAAAAACCTGCGTGGAACATAATGACCTCATTTTCTAGTGCCTGGCAACATTTTGAAGGAGGAGGGGGTGGGTAGCCCCCCTCCTTGGACTGATTTTAGGCCCCGGGGATACCATCCCCCAGGGACCGGCAACATATTCAAGGGAGAGGGGGGCATGAGGTCCCCTTATTTGGGATCAGGGGAACCTCATCCCCGGGGCAATGGCAGAATTGGAATGGGGAGGGAGGCTGACTCACTGGGCCGATTGGCTGGTGGGGACCCCATCCCCTGGGGCCCAGCAGTATCTTCAAGGAGGAGATTGGGTACCAGATTTGTGAAGGTGAGGGGGACATGTAGCCTCCACCTCCTAAGGCCAATTTCAGCCCTAGGGGTTTCATCCCCGGGCCCTGCTCAACAAATGTTGGGCACCCGCAAAACAAACTGCCACGGGGGAGCCTTAAGACCCTTGCGGTCACATCCAGCTCCCAGCTTCCCGCAGACCCAGCATTGCTACCGCCCACAGGGAGCAGCTCCCCACATTACTGTGGGGAGAGAAACAGATATTAAGTCTGCTTCCAGCAGACAGGAACATTTTGTAAGCTCTCGCCAGCTGGGAACAGACTTGCTGTTTCCTTCCACTTTGCGGAAGATTTAAAATTGAGAGCAAACATATTTGCTGTTGCGGGCAGGGAAACCTCTGTGTGCCAGGGGTCAGCACCACAGGACATAGCTTCTGAGCTGGTCCCAGGGGTGGGCTCCCTGGTGTGTAGAGAGCCTTGAGGAGGGTGGGCCGAACCTACCCATAAAAATTAATGTCATCCCTCACAATGGGCACCTGGGGGTGAAAATTTGAGCCCCGGGGTGGGATCTTCATTATTGAAATCGGGCCCTGGGGCATGGGTACCCTGTGCCTCTGCAGGCTTGGGTAGTGAGGCTGCATGGCCCCCCTCCCCTTATATGCAAATGTTGGCCCCAGGTGGACTCCTCTGGGCTATTACTGGCTTAGGGAGGGAGACCACAGTGCCCCATTCCCTGATTGAATATGGTACCGGGGGTGGGCTCCCAAGGGCCAGTTAAATAGGGGTTGCAGGGCTTTTTTGATCAATAGAGCACATCATAAAGCTGTATGGAATGACTTTGTAGAAAGAGGACTCAGCCTTGTTTTAAGCTTTGAATTAGCTCTTAAACTGCTTTAGTAGTTTTCCTAGGGGGAAAGCCAGTGCTCACTTTTGATAGCTTAGTCTGATCAGCAAGATATTTCACCAGAGAATTGTGAAAAAAGTATGACACTGTAACAAAACCAACCAAAAAAATATACATGACAAACTAATTTTTAATAAAAAATTGAAAACATGGTGAGCACAACCAGTGCGTTTAAAATGAAGAAAACTGCAAAAATTGAAAACAAATATTTAGGAACTCATGGGAAATGTTGCTAAAACAGAAATCAAAGGAAGTACTATAAAATAATGAACGAAAATTATAAACTTGTCCTTATACACCTTCAGTGGGACACGGGGACAAAGAACTGCCTAATGCTCACTACATGTCATTGAATAAATGTAGATTCTTAGGATACTCAAACATTTGCTTTCAGATTTTGAAACTCTAAACGAAAAGCAGTCTAGTGGATGAAAACAAGAGGGCAACAGACAAGTAAACATTAAAGTGTGTTTGGAGAAAATATCAAGAAAAAAATATTGTGTGGATAAAATATCACACCAAGAATGTCAAGGACTAAAATATTGTGATGGTAAGTTTCTATGGGTAAGTAAAGTTTTACTATACTTGACTCCACATATATGTACCATGACGATATGTATATCTTCAAGGTACTTGGATGTGGAGTTAAGAATTGTATATCAATACTTACCTATTTGCACTTACCTTCTCGATATTTTGATCCTTGATTTTTTTAGACATGATATTCTGTTCACACAATATTTTTAGCTTCGATATTCCATTAGACAACCCATATAAGACATGTAACAGCAGTTTGAAGCCTCACTGAACAGGATTTGTTGAGATGGAGGTGATCACAACAGGGCAAGCTACTTGCCCAGTAGGATGCGATTTTCTTCATACATACTATTTTGCGATTCCTAAATAGCGATTCCTTAAAAATCGCTATTTAGGAATCGCAAAAGGGTTTGTTGCTACATATGGCCCTAAATCACGTTTGTTTCAATATGGTACATAAAGGTAAACTCTCATTACTTTTAATCTATATGAGATACTTAAAATCCAAAGTTATTTTTTGACAAAAGAAATCGGGCATATTTAGAATATTATGCTTGTATGAAAAAATGGAGCCCTCTAAAAGGGAACATGTAAAATATATTTCTGTGATTCCCATAGTATGCCACCCAACCTGTATTTTGGTTTCTCTCTGAGATGTAATTGCATCACATATGTAACACAACTATCATACACTTAAAACCTGTCAGTACGATTTGCATTGTCAATAATCGTTATCTGTTTAAGATAAATAAGAAACAATGATTTGTTATAAGTAACAAACATTTTGACATCTGTGTACCTCTTCACACACATTTCCACTGAAATTTCAATTGCAACAGGAATAAATGGCCATTGTTCTGTGTGCTCTGCAGAAGCCAACCCACTGACTGACACTTTGCTTTGGTTTCAGCCTCAGTGTCAGAGCTCTCAATCAAATCCCCTCATAAACACCTGGTTTGGCTGAAAGTGCGCACCATGAAAGAGTGATAGAATGCACAGAAACAAATACTGAAACACAACATGATAAAGTAGCTAAAGCTCTTGGGGAAAGCACGATTAAGTAAAACATGTGAAATAAGAGAGGAACTAATTTACAGACTTGCATAGTTCCAGTTGTATCCCCATATAGCAGATGACTGTCTTTACTATAAGCAGGCACATAATTATCCCTTTTTGCTTGACTCGGATATTTGGGAACAAAAACCCTGCTTGTTTTTTTAATCAATTTTGTGGGGTAAGAAATACAGCAGTTCTACTTCTAAAGAGGCCAGTGATGTGCAGCCAGAGCTGTGAGTGTCACCGCGGGGGAGGTTAGCATGACCAGGGGTCTTAGCACAATACACATAACACAAGATTTGCATTATAACACCTACCGTTACTGAGGACAAGGCATTAATTAAAACATGCTTGCATCCAATCCTGCAGTGACGAATGGGATAGGGTGGGGTCTATATCTGTGAATGAAGGATGGCTGCCCTCACGTAGGGACAGAGACTTCAACAGCCTAAAGCGTGACGCTGAAAGCATCAATGGCCTACTTTGGACACTCCCATAAACTACAATGTCAAAGAAGGGCTTCAGTATTCTAAGCCCCATCATCGTGCATTACAGTTCGGAAAGTTGATTTACTGCCTGGCTTCCGTCTCCTACTTCAGAGTGAAGCAGGCGGCTAGGGGCAGATACCACAGACTTAAATACATCGATATGTTTAGTGATACAATTTTATCTCTATATAAATGGATCTATTTAATATTTGTGCAAGAATGTTGTGAGAGAGTGCCTCTTTTGACCTCCACTTTTTTGCCAGGAAAATGATGTACTTTTGATTGAAAGTGCACTGGGTCCCTGCCAACCAGGCCCCCTGTGCCAGAGCTCCATCCCTAAAACTGTACCATGATTGGCACAGCTTCAGACCCCCTGTAAATCCCTAGTAAATTATACCCCTGGTATCTGGGGCATTGGGACCGAAGAAGGTACACTAGGGATCCCTTACCAAGGCTGAGCAAACTGCAACTACAGCCCGCATGCCTTCATGCAGAGAAAAATTACAAACTAAACATGGCTCACTGCCTGTAGGTCTTAGTGGGCAGCACTCCCATGGTATAGCTACGTCACCCCTCTAGCAGGCCTTACAAGCCCTAAAGCAAGGTGTTCTGTATCTCAGGTGTGGGCATCTCTGCATGAGCAGATATGCCCTTACAATATTTAAGTCTATTTGTAATATTGTAATTGGCAAAATCACTGTGGTCTCTGGCTGGCTTTAGGCAGCCTGCTACCACCAGACATGTTCTAGACCCATGAGATGAGAGCCCTTGCTTTCTGAAGCCAAAAAAATCTCATCCTGGGCAGAGGCATCACACTCCTCCCCCAGTCAAGCACAGTGCCCAAGAGGGAGGCTTCAAAGTCCTTCCTGCCTTTGTAATGATACTCCAGCCTCTGCTGCTAGCAGCAGATGGCACCCCCTGGTTCAACCCCCCACTTTTGGCTGGAGAACTGGTGGGAAACTAAGTGAGAATAACAGATATCCTCAGTTTCGCCAATGTCTACCCTCAGGAGCTGGAGGCGAAGTGAAGCACAATTTTTAGTGCCCACCATCTTGAAGATGCTAAGATTTATCCAATCAAGGCTAGGAGTATATCCCCCTCCCATAGGAGGGTGGCATAATAGATGGTGTAGATACCCAAGGTAAGGGACCCATTGGTCCCTACCTGTCATTCTCCTGTTAAATCCCTAAATCTAGTATTTAGGTGGCTCCCCCGGCCTTGAAGGTTACATTCCAAACATCCTATGAAGTTAAGGCACCGAAGAGTCACAACAGCAAGAAAGAAGAAGGACTAGTGACTGATTTTGCGCCAGCCCTGTCAGCCTGCCTGCTGCCTTTTGCCCCTGCTACAAAAGTCGACTCATGTTGCAGACTCATTGACCTCCAAAACCCTGGGAGGACGGCCTGCCTTCAATAATGATCAAGGACTCCTGTGGACAGTGAACCAGTCCAAAAGAAACCATCTTTAAAGAACAAGAGGAACCTTGAAACCTCCCACCAGACCCACCTGTGCACCTGATGCCCATGGCCCGAATTCCAGTGGTCCAACTATCCTGCAAAGGTTCCCCAGCAATTCTGAGCAAGAGTCAATCGTGAGTTGATCCCTGCCAGACTCCACGTCAACATCTGCAGCATCTGCACGATGCATCCTAACCTTGACCTGCTCCGATAAACCTAATCCAACATCTAAGCATACCCCTGCACCCAAAGCCCCTGGTCCTTGGGGAGCTTGCCCCTTGCGGAGCTTGCCCGACAGTGTCCTTATATCCCCAAGCATCAGTAATTACCTGGGCAGCCGTTGATTTTCTTCATGCCACCTCCTGGCCACAGCATGCAGCCTGTTTGGGAAACCAATCTCCTCCATTGGTTTGCATTTGGCGTCCAATGCTGTGTTGGCATTCAGCACTCAGTCGCTCCTGTGCCACTAAGGGTCTATGTTTGGTGCTGCCCTGTGTCCCCTCCAGTGCCTGCCTAAACCCCTAGAGACTGGCCTCTGACATCGCTTTTACCTATATTTAGCATTGAATCTTCAGTCACCTCCGGTCTCTATTGGTTAACATTAGGTACCTGACTCCACATTTGACCTCTGCACCTGGCCACCCATGTGCTGCTGGTTTTGCTGTCTTATTCCAGGGCACCAGAGGCCACCAGAGACAAAAGAGCCCAAATGTAGCACAAATATCACCCAGATATAGCCCACATGTAGCCCAATGACAGAAGTGTTTTTGTAGTTTTCTATAGTGCCGACTTGTCAGGTATTAGAGTGCTTTACATGAGCATTGTTTACATCACACAAGAACAAATTCATTTTGGTTTTAGGTTTATACTAGGTTTGAACCTTGCGGTGTGTTGACCTGAAACCCTGAAGATTGGATTTGTAAGTCATGTACTTACCTACAAAACTGAATTCTTGTTTTTCTCCCATGAGTTAACGTTGCTGAATTGATAATTGCACTGTTTCCACTTTTGAAAGTGAAAAGTATTTCTTATTAAAAACGTACTTGCCGTTGAACAGGGATCTTGGTCTTGAAATAAACCTAGAAAGAAGCTTATTTTTAATAAAAATGTATGTGCATCTCCTTTTTGAATCATGTGCCATTTATGAATCACTGAATGTGTATAACAAATGCCCTACACTCCTCTGTGTTGGGCCTAAAGCTGCTCAACCACACTACCAAAAATAGAGCACGTTGGTGATTCATAGAAACCCTGTACACCTCTTGGGTGGAACCTCTGGACTCTTTGCACAATATAACCAATTATTGGTATTTCACATAAAGAGCTGCTTCCTACAAATGTGTAGGAATTTCAGTGGAGTGCAGCCCCAGAGCCCAAATTGAGAAATCGTCCCTCAACCTGCAAGTCCAACAATGCAAAGAAAACTTGGCTGAATCTGTAACATGGGACAATCTCAAATTTCTGTTTGCTCTCCATTGGGCTGCTCTACGTTTCTTCACAGGAACAAAGTGCACAACCTCTGAAACACTGGACTTTTTTCTTTGTATTTCTATTCAGCCTTTCACATCTGTGGGTCCTCCTACACTAGTGGGTACTGTCATGTAATCCTTCCTTGTCCAAGTTCAGTGACAACATTGAGTCATATTTCTAAGTATGTCACCCCTGCTTCATCACACACACACATATATGTGTGTCTATATATATATTCACTATATATATATATATATATGTGTGTGTGTGTGTGTAGACATAAACATATGTGTGTGTATTTGTATATATACACTTACTTGTAAATTACCTACTGGCGGCCGCCACTAGGTAGTTATAGTTAGGACCTAGTTACCATAGGAAAATCGCAACATTCTATTCCTAATAACTTTGGCGCTGATTGACGAATCTTCGTTAAATTTGAAAACTTATGGCCCTCTTGGGTCCGCTCCTATCTTAAAAGTTTCGGGGTGATTCGGCAAGCGGGTCCAGGATAAAGGGGGTCCCAAAACATGTTTTCTCCATGCAATTATCCATAGGGAACTTTAGACACAGCTACTGCCCGAACTGCTGAACGGAATTACACCAAATTTGGCAAAAAGGTAGCCTTTGGTTCAGAAAGAGCCCTTTTTGGTAAATGGTGTAAATCCGTTCAGTAGTTTGTTAAATATTAATGGAAAAAGAAATATATATATATATATGGGCGGAGCCTAACCACACATCTCATCGTGAGATCTGATTGGCGGTCAGCATCACTTTATCCAAGAAATGTTGTCAGCCATCTTGGGACCAATAAACATGATAGAACCTCCTTAAAAAGCATTGCAGTTAAAAGAAGGTTTTAAGACTTTAGTTACATTATGAATTATTTGTTGATGGTACCATACTAATTTTAGGAATTGTATAGTGTTTTAAGTCATTTTTCCATGTGAAAAAACCTTCTGCTAGGATATCATGAATCATGTTTGAGAGAAAACTATTTTCTCGTGCTTTTCCTACGGAGGTTTGGAAGGTGATCTATAAGCTAAACTGAGAGCATATTTTCTGTAAATTAACATTTTTATAACTTTTTCAGTCATGTGAGAATGAAGTCTGACATTCTCAGTAAAACATGTACATCCAACATAGGCAGAGACAGTCAGTTTATTTCTTTGTGTTCTACTGCAGCTTCCCAGAGTGTTTTAAAGAACAACTAGAGCACTAACAATCCTACTTATGACAAACATATTGCACATCTGAAGCCATCTTGATTTGAATAAAGTGGTAACTCTTAAAACATTTAATTTAAAAAGGAACAACATGAGGGGGTTAATTTTGCAATAGAAAGTATGATTAGTGCTGCAGAAAGAAAAATTAGTGGACATTTTCAGTGACATCTCAAATCCTCTTCTATTTCATTAAAACATTCTGACATGCAGACTGAAACATTTACTACAGTGATCTAATAAACAATTGGAGTGCTAACATTCCTCATTCATGGCAAATGTGTGACACATGTGAATGCCTTCTTGATGGAATCAAATTAAAAAACTGAAAGTATTTCCTACTGAGGAGACTGTAGTAAATGAGGAAATTAGGAAACTCCATAACAAATAAGTCTCCCAAGATGGCCACCAGAGACAAAAGATCCCAAATGTAGCACAAATATCACCCATTGTTTTTCTTGCCACCCCTCGTGCCCTTTGTGCCCTCCCCCTGCCCCCTCTTTTCTCTTCTGTACCACCCCCTCCTGCTCCACTCCCTCATGCTTCCCGCCAGAGACAAAAGAGCCCAAATGTAGCACAAATATCACCTACATGTAGCCCAAGTATAGCCCAATGACAGCATGTCCAAGAGTTTTCTAAAGAACAACTAGAGCGCTAACAGTCTTACATATGACAAAAGTATGGCACACCTGAATCCATCTTGATTAGAATAAAGTGGTAACACTTAAAACATTTATTTTGCAAAGGAACAAAATGAGGGGGTTCATTTTGCCATAGAAATTATGATTACTGCTCCAGAAAGAAAAAATAGGGCACATTTTGACTTCTCAAATCCTCTTCTATTTCATAAACAAAATTCTGACAAGCAGACTGAAACATGCACTTTGAATACCAGCAGTAGATTTCCCTGGTGAGAAGTACCTTTACTACAGTGATCTAATGAGCAACTAGAGTGCTAACACTCAGAATTTATGGCAAATTTGTGACACATCTGAATGCCTTCTTGATAGAACCAAAGTAAAAAACTGAAAGTATTTCCTACTGAGGAGACTGCAGTAAAAGAGGAAATTAGGAAACTTCATAACAAATAAGTTTCCCAAGATGGCCAACAGAGACAAAAGATCCCAAATGTAGCACAAATATCACTCATTGTTTTTCTTGCCACCCCTCGTGCCCTTTGTGCCCTCCCCCCTGCCCCCTGTTTTCTCTTCTGTACCACCCCCTCCTGCTCCACTCCCTAGTGCCGCCCTGCTCCTGCCTCCCAGCTGCTCCTCCCTCCCTCAGCCCCTCGTATGGAGGCCGCACAGCCAAAGGCAAGCCCGTCTGTGCCTGGACCGCGCCCAGCGCCAGAACCCCTGGCCCCCGCCGGAACCAAGAAACCCGACGGATGTACGACCTCACCACCCTCCACATACTCAACACCGGCCTACCATCTGCCTGCTACCAAGCCACCCCGAAGTGCACCCACTGACCCTTCTCCTGCCAAACCTGCAAATTCACCTGCGTCCGAACCTGCACCCCACCACTTGGACGAGGCAATAACCACCTCAAGTGCATCCTGCTCAACACCCGCTCCGTCCACAAGGACGCCGTCGAACTCTGGAACCTCCTCGACACAACAGCACCAGACAACGCCTTCCTCACAGAAACCTGGATGAACGCCTCCTCAACCCCCGACACCGCCATAGCCATCCCGGACAGCTACAAGATCACCCAAAAGGAGAGCGTCAACCAAACCAGAGGAGGTATCGCCATCATCTACAGGAACACCATTGGCGTCCTAACCAACTCCGAAGATGCCCTCACCACCGCCGAACACCTACACTTCCAGATACACACCGACACAAAGACCACCCTCAGAGGAACCCTCAACTACACACCCCCGGACCCACGCACACAAATCAGTGAAGCCATCGCCGACTTCATCAGCCCACATGCCCTCGCCTCATCAGACTACATCCTCCTAGGGGACCTGAACTTCCACCTGGAGAACAACAATGACAACAACACCACCACCCTGCTCGCCAACCTCGCCAACCTCGGATATAAGCATCTGGTGAACACCC
Source organism: Lissotriton vulgaris (assembly GCF_964263255.1). Classification (NCBI taxonomy): domain Eukaryota; kingdom Metazoa; phylum Chordata; class Amphibia; order Caudata; family Salamandridae; genus Lissotriton; species Lissotriton vulgaris. The sequence goes on along the minus strand of NC_141685.1, from coordinate 513,269,316 downwards.
CCACCCACTAGGCCGGCCAGACGCTCGACCCCATGTTCTCTCCAGCAGCCACGTTGCCTTCAGCCACTTCACCGCACCGGACTACACTGGACCGACCACAGCTGCTTCCACTTCACCTTCAAGAAGACCACATCCCACCATCGCCCGCAACAGATCCCCCATAGATGCTGGAGCAAAGTCACTGCAGACCAGCTAAGCACATCACTGAGCCAGAACCCACTAATCAACACTACTGACACCAATGATGCAGCCCGCAACCTCACACAGTGGATAGTCAACTGTGCCGACGCCCTTGCACCATTGAAGAACCCCCCAGGCAAGCCAGGCAACAGGAAAACAACATGGTTCACCGACAACCTCAAAGAATCAAAGAAATCCTGCTGAACCCCCGAGAAAGCCTGACACCGCGAACAGACGACAGAAAACATGACAGCCCTCAAGAACACCACCCGCAAACACCACCAGCTGATTCGCACCACCAAAAAGACATCATTCAAAGAACTGCTGGACAACAACACACACAACAGCAAGGAACTCTTCAGCATCTTAAAAGAGCTCTCCAACCCCAGCGCCAGCAGCAACGACATCACACTATCGCAAGACCTCTGCAACTCCCTTACCACTTTCTTTCACGGCAAGATCGCCGACATCCACGACAGCTTCAGTGCCCAGACTCCGCCCCCAGCCACTGAACCAACACCCCCTACAACCACCCTCAGCACTTGGACTCCCATCAGCACCGAAGACACCGCCCACGCCATGAACACCATCTACTCCGGCTCTCCCTCCGACCCATGCCCTCACCACATCTTCAACAAAGCCGACACCATCATTGCTCCCCACCTACGGAACGTCATAAACAACTCCCTCACGTCCCCCACCTTCCCAGAGAGCTGGAAGCACGCAGAGATCAACGCCCTACTGAAGAAATCCACAGCGGACCCTAAAGACCATCTCTCTTCTTCCCTTCCATGCAAAAGTCATCGAGAAGATTGTCAATAAACAGCTGACCCATCCCAGTCTGGATTTCGAGCCAACCACAGCACCGAGACCACCCTCATCGCAGTCACCGACTACATCAGGATCCTACTTGACAACGGGGAAACAACCGCCCTCATCCTCCTAGACCTCTCAGCTGCCTTTGATACAGTCGGCCATTGTACCCTAATATCCCGCCTCCACAATGCCGGGATCCAAGGTAAAGCCCTGGACTGGATCACCTCATTCCTCTCTGACAGAACCCAGAGAGTCCGCCTCCCTCCCTACCACTCCGTGGCCACCAAGATCATCTGCGGCGTAACCCAAGGCTCATCGTCAGCCCAACCCTCTTCAATATCTACATGAGCCCCCTCGCCACCATCGCACGCAAACACAACCTCAACATTATCTCATACGCCGATGACACCCAGCTGATACTTTCCCTCACCAAAGACCCAACCACCGCCAAACTCAACGTCCAGGAAGCAATGAAAAATGTCGCTGAATGGATGAAACTCAGCCGTCTGAAACTGAACTCAGACAAAACAGAGGTCCTCATCCTCGAACCATCGCCATCCGCCTGGGACGACTCCTTGTGGCCTACAGCACTGGGCGCCGCACGAACACCCACTGACACGCACGCAACCTGGGATTCAAACTGGACTCCTCTCTCACGATGACCAAACAAGTCAACGCCATCCCATCCTCCTGCTTCAAAACCCTGCGCATGCTCCGCAGCGTCCCACAGTGTCCGGTAAGGTCGCCATTAAAGATGTGCACACAGATATCAAGGCAGGACTCCCGCTCCACCGGAGCCCTGTTCGACTTAAGAACGCCTCCTGGCTCTTCCAAGACACGCTGGCGGCGTGCGCGCCACATGTGTCTCTGGGGATTGTAGTCCCTCGGCGGCGGCGGACCCAATGGCGGCAAAGTGCTCTGCAGCGTCCAGCAGTGTCCAGTAATGTCACTATTAAAGATGTGCACCCAGATATCAAGCCAGGGCTCCAGTGAATGTGTGTTTTTCTGAAAATTAAATATGTTTTATATATATATATATATATATATATATATATATCTCGAGTTTGATGGAAAAATAAATCGGTATATAAGTGTCTAAATGGATTTTTGGGGGGTAAAATTGATTGTATAACTGACTGATTAAGTGTATCTTAGTGAATACATAGGTTAGCGAGTAATGTTTAAATATGTAAATATCTGTATCAGTCTCTCACTTTGTGTATAAATGAATGCATGGGTTGGTGAGTAGCTACATGAGTGTCTATTTGGGTTATTTGTTGTTTTTTTGAGTATCAGTATGAGTGTGTGAGTGTCTGTGTGGTTTGCTGGGGGTATTACTTAGTGCATAGATGCATGAATGAGTGAGTCACTGTTTGTAATTGTTGAAGACAGTATGTTTGCAGGACTGTATGGGTAGATGAGTCTGTGTATTGGTGTGTTTATGAGTGAATGGCTGTCTCAATAGTGTCTTTATGAGTAACTACATATGTTTTAAACTTGTATATGTCAGTATTTGTGTATATAAGTGAGCACATGTGAAAGTGAGTGATTGGAAGAGTTCCTGTATAAATAAGTATGTGTTTTTATAAGTGATGGTTTGAGAGAGTAAGTATGTGTAAGTTGCTGTAGAAGTAAGTGTGGTGGTGTTTGTATAACTGTATATGCAAGTAAATGGATGTTTGATACTTTGCATGTGTGACTATGTGTGTGAGTAACTCTATGGATGAGTGGCGGTGTGTAACAGGATGTATAGGTGTATGAGTACATGTGATGAGTGAGTACATGTATGAGTGACTGTATAGGACTGTTGGTGAATGAGTGGATGTGCGTATAGATCTTGGAATTACTGAATCGATATGTTGTAACTTGTATTGGTATGTCCATTGTTTGGAAATGTTAGTTTGTATTTTTGACTGTGTGTATCAAAGTTTATATTGAGGTGACAGGAGGTCTACCACTCTATCACAAGGATGATGTCATCAGTAATGTCATAAGTGATGTTATTTGAGACATCATCAGTTATGGCATGAGTGATGTCACTGACAATGTCATGAGTGGTGTAATATGTGACATCATCAGCGGTGCTTTGCGGGCGCGCAAGTTATAGTAGCTGAACTAACTATAACGGGGGAATTTCTATGGTTTTGCACAAGAGAAATGTCCAGCTAACTATAACCCTCATGAAACCTATGGTTTTTTCAGTGAGTTTCAAAGGTTTTTTAAATGCTTACTTCAGTGACATAACTGATGACATCTCAAATGACATCACTGATGACATCACCCAGTGAATGTGGTTTTGTTGGAAATTTAAATATTTATTATATATATACCAATCTGTATTGAAGATTGAGTGGATATATAACTGTCTGGATGGAGGATTTAGTAGCTGTGTGACTGTTTGTATAAGTGAGTAATAAAATGTGTCTCACTAAATATATGGGTTAGTAACCAAACTATTTGAATGTGTGCAACACTGACTCTGTTGTTGTATAACCTGCTACATCAATTGGTCACTAACTGCATAAGTGTCTATATTAGTTATTGATTAGTTGGCTGAGTATTTGTTGGGGAGACTTAGCGTATCTGTGGTTGGATGGGGGAGATGTAACTCTATGCATAGATGTGTGAGTGGTTGATTGTCTAGGCATATGGGTTTAGGAGTGATTATGGAAAGAGTTGTTTGGGTGTCTGAGTGTGTTCAAGTGTGTGTTGGTAAGTGAATATATGTGTCAGTGGTAAATCTCCAATAAAGTTGAAAAATATAAGGCATTGTGTATGGGAATTGGTGTGTATAAATAAGTATACGTAAGAGTCAGTGATTGTGAGAGTAACTGTATGAATGAGTGTATAATTGTAATAGTGATTTTGTAACATAGTAACAATGATTTACTATGTGTACGTATAAATCAGGTGTTGTGTGTATAACTGTGTAGGTGAGTAAATGTAAGTGTGATTGATTCTGTTAATGAGTGAATAGCATCACTGCTGATGTGTCAATGTCTATATAGGTGTATGAGTACATTTGATAGTGTTACAATTGATAAGTGACTGCATGTATAAGTGATTCTGTGGGTGAATGGACAGTTGTGTGTGTAAACTTAGGAATCAGTGAGTGTGTATGTAGTAACTGGTATGTGTGTATAAATGCTTTTTAATATGGTACTCTTTATTTTACAGTGTGTGATCAAAGGTTATACTAGTTATTTATTAAACAACATTATATATTTTTCTGAAAATTGCAACAACAAAAAAAATTTAAAACTGAAATATTTGTAATTATTTAGTTTTTTTGTATTTTAATATATTCATATAATTTTCTTTTGTAATTTTTTTGTAAAAAATGTTTGTGAGTTGCGCACCCAAAGCGTACCTACTGCAGCGGGTCTGCGTATTCTAGCTGCCATTTTTGAAAAGTCGTGAAGAATCCGCGTATGGCGAGCGTCAAGTGCGTGTTTTATTCAGTTACATCATATATGAACAATGTTACGCGGTGTGCGCGACCGGTATGCGCGACCGGTCCCCGACTCCTGCTCCTGCACACCCAAGCAGAGGCCTAAATCAGCGGTATGGAAATTTTTCACATTTCCTGCCGGAGAAAAAAAGGTCAATGCAAGAATAGTCACATGCTTGCTGTGTGACAGGGTCCTGTCGCGATGCAGTGACAAGAAATACTCCTTTGGAACAGCGAGTATGTATAAACATCTGCGGGACATTCACCCGAAGAATCTGGCACAAGTAGAAATGAGGCGTGCAGCTAAAAATCCACCACCAGACATTGCTAGCACCTCCGGAGCGTCCACTTCAGCACCACCAGTAGACATTCGCCCAGAATTTGTTTTTCTGCAGCAGCACTGCACTAAGTGCAAAACCATCATCTGTTATGGTGAAGAGTCAGTGGGCCCTATTTGTGCAGCTCAACTGAACCACAAATGCAATTTTTTTGGGGGGGGGATGATGTTGTATTCCAAAAGGTAACTGTTTACTTAGTTCCTTTTTTGTTCAATTTTTTAAAAACACCAAAAAGACTACAAAAACTACAAAAAAAAAAGAAAAACAAACAGAAAAAAAAAGTTCCGAACTATCTTCTCTGGTTTAAAAAAAGAACTATAATTGCATGGTAATATCTGAAAGTTTGCGTGAATGTATGTGCAGAGCATGATTGACAGAAAGAATGCATTAGTACTGTATGGTGAATTTATAGGGGCAGATCTATGAGGAAGTGCTGCAGCGTGACACTGCAAGCCCTTTAGCTGCACCTTGCTGCAGCACTTCTGAAGCACAGGGATGAGACATATTTACATGAATATGTCGCAATTCGGTGCTCCCTCTGCACTAGCACACAAACTGCAGTCATGCAGTGATGCAGGCCCCCTTGCACCATAGTGCAAGGATATTTGTGTCGTGGGGAGATTGCTTTTGTGCACAAAAACAATCACTAAAGGCATTTTCCTCCTTCAATGTGTGCTGTGGAATGCAGCATGCATTGAAAGAGGAAAAAAAAGGAGAAATTAAAACATTTCTCCTTGTTGTGCCTCGCTGCATCACCTCTAGGGTGGCGCACCATTCACACGTAATTACAGATTTAAATTTTCTCATAAGTCTTGAGATGTGTTATTCCATGGGTGTTGTGTGCTAACAGACACAGCAACACCCATGGAACGCTTCTTCAACGCAAAGTGCTCCAAATAGGGATGAGTCCTCAGCGCCATCACTACGTTACAAAAAGTGATGTAATGGTGGCACAGGGGGCTAGTAAATCACCCCCATAAGTGCTTAGGTATTGGCAGAGTGATACAATAGGAACATTGGGGCATATTAACAAGAAAGAGGGAAAATTAACGCTAAGGGCGCTTAGCGTTCATGTTTTTTATCGCCCCCTGTCGCTGGATAATATCACCTGGTTTTAACGTTATTAACAACGCCTACCGCCTAGGCGATACAAAATCCAGCGATAGCAGCATTTTGGGAGGTTATCGTTGGTAATGCAGCGATAAAACTACAAGGATAGGGATATCCTTGTTGGTAACCCATGGTGGATTTAGCTGTGTAATCCACCTCCACTTGGATTATAACTCTAAGTCTGAAAATCAGCAGACGTAAAAAAGCATTGTTAACCATGGTTAGCGCAGCTTTTTTTGTCTCTAACAGGGTTAGCGTGAAGCTTGATAATAGGAAAAATGTCGTTTAGCGACATTTCTCCTATTATTTTGCACTGGAACGCCCACTTTGCATCTCATTAGAGATGCAAAGTGAAGCGTAGTGAAAGAGGGTGCTAACATGCGATTTTGCATGTTAGAACCCTGTTAGGTATAAGGCGATATTTTTATCTCTGTTAATATATGCCCCATAGTGCTGGATTGGCTGATTGACAAACTGCATGAGCCTGACAGGATGTATCCTAGGCTGCATGAGTACTACTTCAGTATTTAGTGGAGTGTACCAATAGTATGTATCTGCTTACAGGTTTGTAGGGATTGTGCACAGAATATTGTACGTGTACTTGTGTTGGTGCATAGGTAATTCTATAAGAGCATCACTAGTAACTAGAATGATGACAGTGCTGCAAACAGAGTGCTCAGTTAATTTATAAGTGCTTAGGTATTGTCTCAATGCCTGAGTCATTCTGCAAGTGCATAGACAGTGACTGGGTTCCTAGAGTGGTAGTAGTTGACAGCAGGATACGTTTATAAGCACTTATGTTTCAGCAGAGTGATAGATAAGGACATGCTTCTGTCAGGATGATTGTAGGAGTGGACACAGACTCACAGTGTGATTCCAGACAAGCAGGACTATTACCTGGACATTGCAGGACTGACTCAGTAGTCTGCAAGGGGTCAAGGGACCACATGCATTGCGTATATTTGACTTACCACTGCTTGTCTTAATGCCTGAGTCATTCTGCAAGTGCATTGACAGTGACTAGGTTCCTAGAGTGCTAGTAGTTGACAGCAGGATACGTTTATAAGCGCTAATGTTTCAGCAGAGTGATTATATAAGGACATGCTTCTGTTAGGATGATTGTAGGAGTGGACATAGACTCACAGTGTGATTCCAGACAAGCATTACTATTACCTGGACTTTTGCAGGACTGACTCAGTAGTCTGCAAGGAGTTAAGGGACCGCATATATTGTGCACAATTGACTGTACCCCCCTGTTGAAGACATGCTTTGTTTTGACCATTATCGTAATAAATGTGCCGACTCCATCTTGTATTTGCAGCGGCCATTTTGTATGCCATACATTACCATGTGCTCGTCATGTGCTTAGTCCTACCTTCTTGTTCACCGCCCCTGAAGTCTGCCCGGCAACAGGCTATTTTTAGGATTCTCTGCTTTCAGCATGTCCAGACATGCGCAGTAGGATCAGCGACCGTTATTAATTGGTTCCAGATAGGAATGTGCTTACTAGTTATCGGAGACTGTTAACTCCGCCCACTCATTGATTGTGCCTTCCAACATGTCCTTGTATGGTCATAAATCTGCTCTTGTCTTTTGTACCGCCTTCTCTTGAGCCCCCTCATTGTGTATAAAAGGGGCCATGTGCTTTAGTTCGGTGTGCTACTCGATACAATACCGAAGGGTGTTGTGTGGACTGTAGTACCACCTTTAAGGGTTTAATAAACTTTACTTTTGTATTTTCCAGTTTAATTGCCAACTTCTTCCTAAGGTCTGAGGACTCTGTGCAGAGAAGGGCAAACCCTTGAACTAAATAGGCCTAGCTGAGGTTTGCTTACAACAAATTGGCGCCCGACAAGTGGGGCTCATCGGCGACTCGGATGCCCGAAGGAGCGGTCGTGACAAAGGATTGGAATCTTGCTGCGGACAAGTTGTTTTTTTCCTTTCTTTCAGATCTGACCATCCAGGTGGTGCCGGTCCTCGACTGAGATCTCTTCTGTTGGCTTGTTGTGAAGTGGCCGTTTGGTCTAATTTAGAACTTGGCAGTTGGAGACTGGACACCCTGTGAGTGGTAAGAACCGTTGTACGGTACTTGCTGTGGGCTTTGGAAGCCTGTGAGTGGCAAGGCAATTTTAGGATATGCTTGCTGTGGCAATTTTGGAATGACTAGTCACTGATGTGTATGTGTATGTGTATGTGAAATATATGTGTTGCAACACATAAAGGCAGGTAATGAGGAGACTTTTCTCCATAATACGATTTTGATTTGAACTGCACAATGTATTACAGATACTTTAAGTGCTACTTTGATTATAATCCTGCATATTCTGCACTTTTATTTGGCATGCCTGTTTTTAGCGCACTTCGTAGGATGTGCTGCTTTTGTGGAAATAACCCGTTAAAACTTGAGGAATCGCAGCCGGCTCCCCCAGAGGGGATGCCTCATAGAGAGATGTATGTGAAATATGGTCTTTCTTCTACAATGTACAGCACGTTGTGGAGGAAATACACGCGAAAGGATCCTGAGTTATGTTGGCCAAAGTATGGGTCATTTGATATGCGAAAAATTGAGTATGTGGAACAGTGTATGTTTAAGCGAAAATCTAGACAAGATATGTTTGAAAGCGTGCGAATGTGGGTGAAAGAAGTATGTGAGCGTGAGAAACGTGAGCAAGCGCTGATTGAGAAAGAGCAACGGAAGAATGTGTATGAAAAAGCGCAAGAATTGAGGAAAAAGGAGGCGAAAGAGTTGGAAGAGAGACAGGAAAAGGAGCGCAGATTACAGATATTTGGCCAATATGCTGTTCGACAACCTCTTTATCCTGTCCTTAATAAACCGCAAGATGATTTTTCTTTGTTAGATCGTCCCCCGCCTCCGTATGTTGTTCTGTCTGCTCCATCCGGCGACGATGAGGATTGCGGTACAGACCAAACTAAACCAGATACCCGCTCCATGATTACGGTCGACCGTGCAGCTGAACTTAGGAAACTGGCTCGGCAGTCCTTAAGGATACTATTGCTGTTTCAGATATTTTAGAGACTTTTAAGGGATGGCAAAATAGAGAGCAGATGTATTTTACTGAACATTTTGCAGATGAAGTTGTTGAGATGTTTTGAAAAGTATCTGATGTTCTCGAAACTGATGATGTGGCAATTGATTGTAAGCAATTACGTAAAGGTTCTTTTCCTCTTTCCCAGGTGACTGATACGATCAGGCGGCTGGTTAAACTTCAAAATGATGCGCTTCGGCTACGGGAGAAGAAACGAAAAGCTAAAACAGATGACCAAGCGGGATTGGGCGACGGGAAACAATCATCTATTTTTGAAACAGATAAGACCGTGATAGTGCATGCAAAGCCTATGCGAGAGGCCGCGCCTTTATATGTTCCTCCTAAAGGAGCGGGTACTAGTGACGATAAATATTCTGTAGATGCAAAAGGGTATTTTATTTTTAATTGGGTGTATACTCCCTGAAATAGAGCAGATGTTATGGCGCTTAAAGCTGCATTGCCTGATCCGCGTAAAAATCCTGCCGCCTTTTATGAGGAAGTTGAGGGAGCCTTAAATTCTTGTACCATGACGCTGGCTGATATCGATTTATTTTTCGGGCTCATTTTGCCGACCGATATGTGGCGATCCAAGCGTAAAGTAGATGATAGCACAGCGAACGGGGCAGTATGGAAGGAGATAGAGAGGGAAGATACGGACAGGGAACCAGCGCAAAAGCCATGTCAATTGATTTTAGATCTCCCCAGTGCAATATTAGCTAAATTAAAAACGATTGTTCCCCCTAAAAAGATTGATTGGACTGTTTTAGCATCTTGTAAACAGAAGACAGATGAATCGGTTTCAGATTTCTTTACACGTTTTGAGGAAGCTTTCCATGATTTTAGTGGCCAGTCGCTAACGGACGATACGGGCCGTCACTTATTTGTAGATAAGTATGTTACGAACCTATTACCAGGAGTGGCTAGCCACTGGAAAGCCAGCGAAAGCTCTTGGACAACCTCTTCTCCCGCATCCGTCCTGACAATGGCTCAATATTACGAGCGTCAGGAACTTGAAGCGAAGGGCAATGAGGATAAAAAATCTAAAGAATTAAAAACAAAAGTTATGTTATCTCAGGTCTAACGACAGTGGAGGACAAGGATTTTCTAATTCCTCCTCTACTCATTTACCTTTGGCTATTGATCAATGCGCGTATTGTAAGAAATTTGGTCATTGGGCAGATGAGTGTCCATTGTTGCGCTCACAGCGCTATGTCCGTGGCTGAGGATCCATGAGGAACCGCTCGGGGAACTCAGGACCTAGAGGTGCCATGAATGATTTTGCTAGGTTTGATTCTAATGTGCGGCTACAAAATGGGTTCAATACTTTTGATAGGCGCAACCAATACCAAGTGTCTGATTATGCGCAGCCTGAGTCGCATGATTCTGCTTATGCATAGGATTGCGTAGGATGGAGTAAGGAATCAGTTAAAGTTCCAGTAGATCAGAGGGGTCCTTGTGTTACAGCACATGTTCGGGGTTCTACTGATCAGTTTCTGGTTGATACAGGAGCTACTCGTAGCGCTTTGTCTAAACAATTGGTTCTGAGGGCTCCCCTGCCTGGCTTAACGATTGCATTGATAGGGTTCAATGGAACACCTTCCCTTAGCCCACTGTCACAACCACTTGCATTTCATGTTGATAAGTTTGCTGCTCCATGCCCGTTTTTGCTTTCCCCGAACACGCCAGATAATATTGTGGGTAATGATATGCTCAAGTATTTCAGAGCCACAATACGATGTTCCCCTGAAGGAGTGCGTGTGATTTTGAATGACAATTACCCAGTAACAGACAGAGTTCGTATTGTTCAAGAAGATACTGCATTAGCTTCCCTACCTAACACTCTGTGGGCTACTTCAGATACCGATGTGGGTCAGATGGTTATTCCACCAGTGCATATTAGTGTAAAGGAGGGAGCTGTGTTGCCGCGCCTGCCTCAATATCGAATTTCACAGGAGGGTGAGGAAGCACTCACACAAATTGTACAAGATCTTATTGAAGTTGGAGTTGTTGAGGAAGTTCCCTTTAACATTTGTAACAGTCCGATCCTCCCAATTTTGAAGAAAGATACTGATACTAGGATCTACAGATTTATCATTGATTTGCGGGAGGTCAATAAGATAGTGGTGCCACAATATCCAGTGGTTTCTGATATCACGACACTTCTTACCCTAGTTCAACCTACTGCAACTACGTTCTCTGTTATAGACTTGAAGAACGCTTTCTTTTCGATCCCTATTCATCCTGATAGCCGATATTTGTTCGGTTTCACTTTGAATAATCGATCGTATAGATTTTGCAGAGTTCCTCAAGGCTATACCGAGAGTCCTAGTATTTACAGCCAAGCATTGAAAAGACAGCTTGATTCCTTTGTTCTACCCGAGGGTGTGGCGCTCATTCAGTATGTTGATGATACTCTGTTGGCAGCTGATACCCCCGAACAATGCGAAAAATGCACGCTGTCTTTGCTTTCTTTCCTTGCTTCACACCATCATAAAGTATCAAGAAAGAAATTGCAGTACTGTAGACCAAAGGTAACCTACTTAGGTCACCTTTTGTCTAAGGAGGGGCGTGCACTCACATCAGATCGCATTCAAGCAATTCTAGATACACCAGTACCTTCCACACAGAAAGAGGTTCGAGCATTTTTAGGTCTTACTTCTTTTTGTAGGCAATGGATATTAGGATTTTCATATATCGCTAAACCCTTGTTAGCACTGTTGACAAAAAATACCCCAATAACCCTCCCTTGGACATATGAATGTGAGAATGCTTTCCGACAGTTACGACAAGCCCTTTGTTCAGCGCCAGTATTAGGTACTCCAAACTACACAAAGCTCTTTACATTGTACGTACATGAGAGGGATGGATGTGCATTGTCAGTTTTAGTACAGACACACAGCGATAAGCAACGCCCCTGTGCATATTTTTCAGCAGTACTTGATCCTGTTGTTTGAGCGTTGCCTGGATATTTTCGCTCGGTTGCAGCAACAGCTGTGTCAATACGCCAGAGTGAAGGGATAGTCTTATCACATAAACTGTTGGTGTTGGTACCTCATGCTGTTGATGCTCTTTTGAATCAAACAAAGACACAGCATTTAACTAGTGCTCGTCTGACAGGATATGAGCTGACGCTGCTGGCTCCTCATATTACATTGAAGAGATGTGCAACGCTAAACCCAGCCACGTTGTTGCCATTTCCGGCGACTCAGCCTGAGGCGCAGGAAACACACAATTGTATTTTTATGACTGAGGAACAGACAAAGGGTTGTATTGATTTGCAAGATATGCCCCTTTCAGATGTGGATGGAGAACTGTGGGTTGATGGATCTTGTCTGAAGTTACAGGATGGTACAACTTCAGCCGCATATGCAATTACTACGCTTCACACGATAGTAGAGAAAGCTCGTATACCACAGAAGTCAGCTCAAGCAGCAGAACTGATAGCTTTGACACAAGCGTGTGAGCTTAGTACAGGATTGTGTGTGAATATTTATACAGATAGCCGCTATGCTTTTGGAGTGGCCCATGATTTTGGCCAGCTCTGGAAGGAAAGAGGCTTTTTGACATCACACGGGATACAGATAATGCATGGAGAACTAGTGCACAATCTTTTATTTATTCATTTATTTATGTTCTTATATAGCGCCTGAATCAATCCCGGCAGGGATATCTCTGCGCTTGTGCTCCTATCAGAAAGGCTCAATCATGATCATATACTAGTAGCAGAGTGTTTTTTAAGACTGAGTGGACAGATACGTTTTTAGATTTTCCCTGATGGATTCTAGGTTGGTAATTTGCTTCAGCGTGGGGGGAAGTGAATTCCATAGGACAGGGTCTTTATAGGTGAGGGCGCGACCACCTTGTCTAGTTCTTCTAAACCTTGGGACCTGAAGTAATTGGTGACTGCTGGAGCGCAAAGTGCGTCCAGGGGTGTATGGTACAAACTTTTCCTTCAAATATCTGGGTCCCGAGCCAAACAGACATTTGTGTATTGTACAACACGTCTTAAATTCTATGCGGTGCCTTATCGGCAACCAATGGAGCTGGTGTAGAAGAGGACGAGAGGGGGTCCTGGGTTGAGCATTGAGGACCAGCCTCGCCGCAGTATTCTGGACCACTTGCAATTTTTTTAGTTGTTCCTCATTGGCTGCAATAAGCAGACCATTGCAGTAGTCCATCCTACTGATCACTAACGTCTGGACTAATGTTTTCCTGTAGTTATCGGGCAAGAATGGAAAAACACGCCGTAGCATCCCGATAACACGGAAACACGCTCCTGTAACTTGGTTGGTGTGTTCTTTGAACAGGAGTGCTTGGTCCAGACGTACTCCAAGATTTTTGACAACTTGTTTCGGGCTGGGGAGAGGTCCCAGCTCCAAGGGCCACCAATCTGGGGACCATTGGCGAGTAGCCCCACCAAACAACATGACTTCCGTCTTAGCCACATTACATTGGAGGCAATTTCTTGCCATCCAATCTGACACTGCTCTCATCCCGTCTGCAAAAGATTTTTCAATTCCGGGCATGAGGATCTGAAAGGGGAATAAGAGTTGGGTGTCGTCGGCATACGACACCGGGGTAAACCCGTATTTTCTTACAATGTCCGCCAAGGGGACGACGTACACGTTAAAAAGCGTGGGGCTTAGACATGAGCCCTGTGGCACTCCCTTGGTGAGCTCCCTTAGAATGGAATTATGGGAGCCCAATTTGACTCCTTGTAGACAACCCGAAAGAAAGCTTTCCAGCCAGGACAGAGCAGAGCCTCCTATGCCCACCTCCCTCAGACGACCGAGAAGTATTTCATGTGACACCGTGTCGAAGGCAGCTGATAAATCTAACAGCACCAGAATCGTTGATCCCCCTCCATCCAGTGACATCCTGATGTTATCGGTCACTGAGATGAGGGCCGACTCGGTGCTGTGATTGGGCCTGAATCCAGATTGGGAGTAGTCCAGGCCCTCCGCTGCCTCGATTTAGTTTGACAGATGGGTGTTCACATGTCTCTCGGTCATTTTGCTAAGGTATGGCAGGAGGGAGATGGGTCAGAGGTTGGAAAGGTCCGTCAATGGAAGCGCGGCATTCTTCCGGATAGGGTTCACCACAGCTTTTTTCCATATCCTGGGCACGTGTCCTTCCCTGAGAGAGTGATTTATTATATCCTGGATTTGTGGTCCAAGAAGAGTACTCAGGGGGACCATCATTTTGGCTGGTAGGAAGTCGTCAGGGGAACCTGACTTTATGTGGCTGATGAGGGAGGGAAGATCTGATTCACCGACTGGTGGATAAGTTGTCAATGAGACGTTTCTTTGTATAGATGACGAGGTGGAAGCACAAATACTACCTTGATTGCCGGGAGCCTTCAAAATTTTCCCATAAATCAAGTTGATTTTATTTTCAAAAAACAGAGAAATGTCGTCGCACAAGGATTGGGAGAAGTCATCTGGGCTGTCACAGGCTGTCGGTTTTACAAATGCTTGTAATATTTTGTATAGTTCCTTAGAGGAATTACCTGCCTCTGCAAGTTGCTGTATAAGGCTATTCTTCCGCGCCATCTTTATGTTTTTATAATAATTAGACTGGGCTTCATGATGTGCTCTACCATTTTCTTCTGTGAGTGCTTTCCTCCATTTTTTCTCTATCTTCCAACAGCCCTCCTTCTCTACTCTCAATGCTTCAGTGTACCATTTTTCTTGCTTGCTCACAGGGAATTGTTTATGCAGCTTCAGGGGGGCCAGTTTATCTATTGCTGTGATTATGGAGTCATTAAATTTAGCTAGGGCACCTTCCACATCATCTGTAGATATGAGGTTAGGCCTTCTCCAGACCCTCTGTAACTCCTCCACCGTTACCCTGTGCCACTGTCGACGCCATACTGGTGGGAGGGTGTTCTTTTTAGGGCGTTTATCCACTTCCAACAGACAGAATTCCAGCAATAAATGGTCTGACCAATCTAGCTGGACGGTGGGTTGGCACTGAATTTTGGTTGAGTTTGAGAAAAGCAGGTCTAGAGAATGGCCTCCTTTATGTGTAGGTCCATTGTTCTGTAACTCCAGGCCTAAAGTAGACAGGTCAGCAAATAAGGACTTAGTTTCAGGAAGCTCTTAATTATCTATATGAGTGTTAAAGTCGCCAAGGAGCAAAAAATCTTCATTGGCTCTAAAATGAGGAGCTAGAAGCTCCAAAAGAGAAAGAGTAAAACCTGAACTAGATCTTGGTGGGCGAAAAACTAACGCTTCCTTCCAGGATGCTCTTGTAGTAGTGATAACTCTAAAAACTATTATTTCTAATTGTGGACTACATTTTTTGTTCTAAAACAGTAACTTTCAAATTATTTGTGTATACAATGGCTATTCCACCGCCTACTTTTTCTGGACGATCCATATTTAAAAACTTATACCCTTGGGGGTTATAGCAGGTGTTGTGTGGGGTTTGAGCCAGGTCTCTGTAAAAAAAAACAGATCGGGTTGTGAGGTGTGTAACAAATCCCATATTTGTAGTTGGTGCTTAGGCATGGAGCGAACATTTAAAAGTAAGCACTTTATCCCTTTGGTTGGTACATTTGTTACGGTGTTTACCTTATTGATGGTATTTAGGTGGGATGCTTGAAAATGGCATTTAAGACAAGAAAAAGGGCCCTCAGGGTGTGGCCATTTATCGCTGACACAATCAGGCAATGGAAGTTGTCTAAGGTTTAATAAATTATGGGCAGAATACCTGATTATGTATTTCTCCATTAAAGAACTGTCCGAGCGCGTGGAGCCCATGGCCCCTGGTCCCGGTCTGTCGCTGACGGGCGCAGACAGGCTACTCTTTGGCTCCTCTTAGGCGATCTCTTAGGTGATCCACTGCGCGCGACCGCTGCGCGCTCGAAGTGGGAGGAGGGCTTTATGCCCCTTGCACTTGAGAAAGCTAGAGCGCTAACCACTCACAGACCGGAAGTGTGTCTGGCTCTCGCCTGTCCTCCCTCTGCTCAACGGTGCTAGTCACCGAGTCGGAACGAGGCGTGCAGGCAGATGATTGAGCCCAGACCTCTTGGGGAGTATCAGTGCAATTCGGTAAGTAAAATGACAGAAAAACAAAATTATAGCGTTTTTTAAAAATATGTCAATTTTTAAAAGTGGCACGATTATTCTCATAGTAAATGCAGTCATGCAGCCTTTTATAAAGCAGTAGCGCTAGCCAGTTCGAAAAGCGGAAAGGGGAGACTCTGCCACCGTCCCTACCTTTACCACAAGCGCCCTCTGCTTCTTCCTGCCTTTATGCCCCTCGCACTTGAGAAAGCTAAGGCGCTAACCGCTCGCAGACCGGAAGTGTGTCTGGCTCTTGCCTGTCCGCCCTCCGCTCAACGGTGCTAGTCACCGAGTCGGAACGAGGCGTGCAGGCAGATGATTGAGCCCAGACTCCTTGGGGAGTATCAGTGCAATTCGGTAAGTAAAATGACAGAAAAACAAAGTTATAGCGTTTTTTAAAAATATGTCAATTTTTAAAAGTGGCACGGTTATTCTCATAGTAAATGCAGTCATGCAGCCTTTTATAAAGCAGTAGCACTAGCCAGTTCCAAAAGCGGAAAGGGGAGACTCTGCCACCGTCCCTACCTTTACCTTTTGACTGCATTAACATATCCAAAGAAAATAGCTATAGCAAAATGTAGTGCTCACAAGGAAGTGACTGATAACGTGGGACAAGGAAATACCTTTGTAGATCAAGTGGCACGTGAGACTGCCATGCAGCCTGATACTACTACTATGTATGTAGTGAAATCACAAGCTAAGCAGTGGCACAATGCCAGGAAAGAAGTATTAGAGATACAGAGGACCGCTTCTGACAAAGAACGAGAGCAATGGTCCATAGATGGAGAGATGGATGATGAAGGGTGTTGGCGAAACAAACAGATGGATAAATGGAAGTTGCCTATAGCTTTTGTACAACCTATGGGTCAGATAGCACATGGGCTAGCACATGTTGGAGCTGCAGCAATAGTGAAATTGCTTACACAAGTTTGGGAGCATCCAGAAATTGCTAGCACAGCTAAGAGAGTAGTACAGTCCTTTATGATTTGCTTACAATTGATTTAATCCTGGAAAAGGGACACAAACTCTAGCAGAAGGATTTGCTATACCGACTGCACCTTTTGAGGTTTTACAGATGGATTATATCCAGCTTGAACGCTGTAATAATTTAAAGTACGTCTTGGTGGTAGTATGTGCCTTTAGTAAATGGATTGAGGTGTACCTCACCAAGGACAATACTGCAATTACTACGGCAAAGGTGCTTTTGAAGGAATTCTTTCCTCATTACTGTGTTTGCAGATTTTTGTGGAGCGACAACGGACCTCATTTTGTAGGGGACGTTATAAAGTATGTCCTGAAAGGATTAGGGATCAAACAGAAGTTTCATGCAGTATTCCTCCCACAATCAGCAGGTTTGGTGGAGAGATACAATGCAACACTGAAACTGAAATTAGCTAAAATACAGGCATCTACTTCTCTGACTTGGCCAGATGCGTTGCCACTGGCATTGTTGTCAATCAGATCAGTGCCTCATTCTCGAACGGGTCTCACACCTTATGAGATCCTTTCCGGCAGACCTATGAATACCTGGGGAATTCCTAAACCAAGTTCTGTGTATGATGTACCTTGTGTCTTAATGAATGACTATTTGGCACAATTAACTGATAACTTGGTTTCTATTTATCAACAGGTTCGAGAAGCACTTCCTGACAGATCCACAGGAGGGGGCCATAACCACCGACCTGGTGACTTCGTCCTTCTGAAATCTTTCAAGAGGTCGAGCAGTTTGGAACCAAGGTGGCGTGGGCCAGAGCAGGTGCTACTTGCTACAAGAACAGCAGTTCGAGTAACGAATCGGAAGAATTGGCTCCACGGTACCCATTGTCGCCGAGTACTCCCGACTTTGGTGGAGCATGCTGCATTGACCGACCACCGAGAAGTTCTGACTGCAGAGAGAGGTCGTGCTGTGATGCCTGACGGATCCGAGGAGTTCTTCCCGGACCAAACAGTCCCTGGAGCAACAAGATATAATTTGAGGCCGAGAGAGAAATCTGCAGCATTATGAAAGTTGTCTGAGCATTCTCTAGGTCAGTGAAACAGAGAGCCGATGTGGCAAGGGGGGGGGGATCAGCCCTGCATTAGAGTAGTGACACCGGTCTTGGCACGTGGTGAAGAAATCAACGGCTACCCAGGGGTAAGAGCTCTGACAACTACTTTAGTTTCAGGAAGATTTGTTTTGTGTTGTGACTAAGAATGGAGAAGAAGAAAAAGATTTTTTGTGTTATAGGGTTCGTTGTTGCCTTGATGATTGTGGCAACAATAACATGGTCTGTAGAGGAAACAACTCCTGCTCGCGAGTTGTTTGCTGTTACTATGCCTACACCAGAGGAGCATTATTTCTTTACGCTCCCATATGAAGAATTGAAACATCGACAATCTTATCTTAATAACACCTTCATTCAAATGCTGCATCACACCCACATCGCTACTAATGCGACAAACTGTTGGATTTGTGGGATGATACCTGCACATCAAAAGAAAGGAGGTACACCATTTATACCTCTCCCTTTTTCGCATAATGGCTCTTGTCGAGCCTGGTATACTTTGCTCTTTGCGACTAGGAAGCCTACAGTGGACAGACTACTTTTCCGGTTAAATAAAGAGTGCCACCAGGACAAAGATGGGTATCCCCAAGCGAATGGAACTAAATGGCAGTGGGAGGAATACCAACCGGACAATATTTTAACGCCATATATCTTCACCAATAAGAGAGACTCATCTAATGCTGAGCATTTTGTCATTTCTGTTACCAAACGCAAGCAGAACTATGTGTACAGAGCATTGGACATATCCCTGTGGGAGTCAGTGATTGTATCACTGTATTGAATATAGATTGTCTAAATAATAGTACTTTTTTAGCTTCACACAACACCTATTTTGTGTGTGGAAATCGGGGATATTATCGATTGCCAGCTGGATGGACTGGTATCTGCTACGTGTCTTTTTTGTTGCCCCCTGTGTTTTTAGCACCTCCACTGTATCACCGAAATCTTAAATTGTTCAACAATATTACTGTGAAAAGGTACAAAAGGACGTTGACTACTGATAATGTTGATCAGACTGACACTAGCCTACAACAATATATTCATTTCAATTTAGGATTGTTCTTTTTTGTAGGTGCTACATTAAATAGCAGGAAAGTGCGAAGATTGACTAGAGTAGTGGAAGCTGTTACCGATCAAACAGCTGCAGTTTTAGGAAATATTACTGAAGAATTGCAGATTTCAAGAATTGTAGCTTTGCAGAATCGAATGGTCCTGGATGTAATGTTAGCAGATAGAGGTGGTGCATGCCGTGTTATAGGTAGTAGCTGCTGCATGTTTATCCCTGACCATACTTCATCAGTGTATAAAACGATTAATAAACTTCATAAAATCGCTGCAGACATTCACACAGAAAATGGTACATGGACTTTTACAGGGTGGCTTTGGACGTTGATTTCTGCCTGAGGCTGGAAAGTATTAACAGTCCTATGTATAATCATTGCAATAATTTTCACCTGTTGCATCTGTATTCAATGCAGCCCGATGATTTGTTCTATGTGTGTCAATGCTTGTATACCAACTAAAAATAATATTACAGAAGTCAAAGTGCAGAATGATCTGAAAAGGGAGATAGCTAGTATGATGGCCATTGATATAAGAGATGAATATCTGGACTTTCCTAGGAAGTTGAATGTCTTCAGCTAATGCTGAAAGGGTCGTCTGTTGTAAATCAGCAACGATTAGATTAAGCATTAGCAGAAGACATGCTTCATTTTGACCATTATCGTAATAAATGTGCCGACTCCATCTTGTATTTGTAGCGGCCATTTTGTATGCCATACGTTGCCATGTGCTTGTCATGTGCTTAGTCCTACCTTCTTGTTCACCGCGCCTGAAGTCTGGCCGGCAACAGGCTATTTTTAGGATTCTCCGCTTTCAGCATGTCCAGACATGCGCAGTAGGATCAACGACCGTTATTAATTGGTTCCAGACAGGAATGTGCTTACTAGTTATCGGAGACTGGTAACTCCACCCACTCATCGATTGTGCCTTCCAAAATGTCCTTGTATGGTCATAAATCTGCTCTTGTCTTTTGTACCACCTTCTCTTGAGCCCCCTCATTGTGTTTAAATGGGGCCATGTGCTTTAGTCGGTGTGCTACTCGATACAATACCGAAGGGTGTTGTGTGGACTGTAGTACCACCTTTAAAGGTTTAATCAACTTTGCTTTTGTATTTTCCAGTTTCATTGCCAACTTCTTCCTAAGGTCTTAGGACTCTGTGCAGAGAAGGGCGAACACTTGCACTAAGTAGGCCTAGCTGAGGTTTGCTTACAACACCCCTGCTTATCCCATTGCCTGAGTCATTCTGCAAGTGCATGGACAGTGACTATGTTCCTAGAGTGCTAGTAGTTGACAGCAGGATACGTTTCTACGCGCTTATGTTTCAGCAGAGTGATTAGATAAGGACATGCTTCTATCAGGATGATTGTAGGGTTGGACACAGACTCACAGTGTGATTCCAGACAAGCATGACTATTACCTGGACTTTTGCAGGACGGACTCAGTAGTCTGCAAGGAGTTAAGGGACCGCATATATTGTGCACATTTGACTGTACCACTGCTTGTCTCAATGCCTGAGTCATTCTGCAAGTGCATAGACAGTGACTTTGTTCCTAGAGTGCTAGTAGTTGACTGCAGGATATGTTTATACGCACTTATGTTTCAGCAGAGTCATTAGATAAGGACATGCTTCTATAAGGATGATTGTAGGAGTAGACACAGACTCACAGTGTGATTCCAGACAAGCATGACTATTACCTGAACTTTGCAGGACTGACTCAGTAGTCTGCAAGGGGTTAAGGGACCGCAAACATTCTGCACATTTGACTGTAACACTGCTTGTCTCAATGCCTGAGTCATTCTGCAAGTGCATAGACTGTGAATAGGTTCCTAGAGTGCTAGTAGTTGACAGCAGGATATGTTTATAAGCGCTTATGTTTCAGCAGAGTGATTAGATAAGGACATGTTTCTGTCAGGATGATTGTAGGAGTGGGCACAGACTCACAGTGTGATTCCAGACAAGCATGACTATTACCTGGACTTTGCAGGACTGACTCAGTAGTCTGCAAGGGGTTAAGGGACCGCATACATTCTGCACATTTGACTGTAACACTGCTTGTCTCAATGCCTGAGCCATTCTGCAAGTGCATAGACTGTGAATAGGTTCCTAGAGTGCTAGTAGTTGACAGCAGTATAAGTTTATAAGGACTTATGTTTCAGCAGAGGCTTTAGATAAGGACATACTTCTGTCAGGATGAGTGTAGGAGTGGACACAGACTCACAGTGTGAGACAAGCATGACTATTACCTGGACTTTTGCAGGACTGACTCAGTAGTATGCAAGGGGTTAAGGGACCGCATATATTGTGCACATTTGACTGTACCACTGTTTGTCTCAATGCCGGCGTCATTCTGCAAGTGCAAAGACAGTGACTGGGTTCCTAGAGTGCTAGCAGTTAACTGCAACATACGTTTATGAGCACTTATGTTTCAGCAGAGTGATTAGATAAGGACATGCTTCTGTCAGGATGATTGTAGGAGTGGACAGAGCTGCTTTAGAGCCATAGAACAGGTCAGCAAAGCTGCTTTAGAGCCAGAGAACCATGTCAGCAGAGCCGGTGTAGAGCCAGAGACCCAGGTCAGCAGAGCCTTGTAGAGCCAGAGAACCAGGTCAGCAGAGCTGCTCTAGAGCCTAAGAAGCAGGCCAGCAGAGCTGCTCTAGAACCAGACACCCAGGTCAGCAGAGCTGCTCTAAAGTGATAGATCCAGGTCAGCAGAGCTGCTCTAGAGGTCGAGAACCAGGTCAGCAGAGTTGCTGTAGAGCCAGAGAAACCAGGTCAGTAGAGCTTCTCTAGAGCTGGAGAAACCAGGTCAGCAGAGCTGCTTTAAAGGGAGAGAACCAGGCCAGCAAATCTGCTTTAGATCCAGCGAACTAGGTCAATAGAGCTTCTCTAGAGCCAGAGAACCTGGTTAGCAGAGCTGCCTTAGAGCCATAGAACCAGGTCAGCAGAACTGCTCCAGAGGCAGAGAACCAGGTCAGCAGAGCTGATGTGGAGGGAGTGAACCAGGTCAGCAGAGCTGCTTTAGAGCCATAGAACCAGGTCAGCAGAGCTGCTCTAGAGCCAGGGAACCAGGTCACCAGAGCTGCTTTAGAGCCAAAGAACCAGGTCAGTAGTGCTGCTTTAGAGCCATCGAACAGGTCAGCACAGCTGCTTTAGAGCCAGAGAACCAGGTCAGCAGAGCTGGTGTAGAGCCAGAGACCCAGGTCAGCAGAGCCTTGTAGAGCCAGAGAACAGGTCAGCAGAGCTGCTCTAGAGCCTAAGAAGCAGGCCAGCAGAGCTGCTCTAGAACCAGACACCCAGGTCAGCAGAGCTGCTCTAAAGTGATAGATCCAGGTCAGCAGAGCTGCTCTAGAGGTCGAGAACCAGGTCAGCAGAGTTGCTGTAGAGCCAGAGAAACCAGGTCAGTAGAGCTTCTCTAGAGCCGGAGAAACCAGGTCAGCAGAGCTGCTTTAAAGGGAGAGAACCAGGCAAGCAGAGCTGCTTTAGATCCAGCGAACTAGGTCAATAGAGCTGCTCTAGAGCCAGAGAACCTGGTTAGCAGAGCTGCTTTAGAGCCATAGAACCAGGTCAGCAGAACTGCTCCAGAGGCAGAGAACCAGGTCAGCAGAGCTGATGTGGAGGGAGTGAACCAGGTCAGCAGAGCTGCTCTAAAGCCAGGGAACCAGGTCACCAGAGCTGCTTTAGAGCCAAAGAACCAGGTCAGCAGAGCTGCTTTAGAGCGAGAGAACCAGGTCAGCAGAGCTGCTTTAAAGCCAAGGGACCAGGTCAGCAGAGTTGCTCTAGAGCCATAGAAGCGGGTCAGCAGAGCTGCTTTAGAGCCAGAGAACCAGGTCAGCAGAGCTGTTGTAGAGCCAGGGAACCAGGTCAGCAGAGCTGCTGTAGAGCCTAAGAACTAGGTCAGCAGAGCTGCTCTAGAGACAGAGAACCAGGTCAGCAGAGCTGCTGCAGAGCCAGAGAAACCAGGTCAGCAAAGCTGCTTTAGAGGGAGAGAACTATGCCCTCAGAGCTGCTTTAGAGCCAGAGAACCAGGTCAACAGAGCTGATGTAAAGCCAGGGAACCAGGTCAGCAGAGCTGCTCTAGAGCCAGAGAACCAGGTCGGCAGAGCTGCTGTAGAACCAGAGAACCAGGCCAGTAGTGCTGCTTTAGAGGGAGAGAACCAGGTCAGCGGAGCTGCTCTAGAGGGAGAAAACCAGGTCAGCAGAGCTGCTCTAGAGCTTCACAACCATGTCAGCAGAACTGCTTTAGAGCCATAACACCGGGTTAGCAGAGCTCCTTTAGACCCTGGGAACCAGGTCAAAAGAGCTGATGTAGAGCCAGAGAACCAGATCAGCAGAGCTGCTCGATAGCCTAAGAAGAAGGCCAGCAGAGCTGCTCTAGAACCAGAGACCCAGGTCAGCAGAGGTGCTGAAGAGCAAGAGATCCAGGTCAGCAGAGCTGCTCTAGACGTCGAGAACTAGGTCAGCAGAGTTGCTGTAGAGCCAGAGAAACCAGGTCAGTAGAGCTTCTCCAGAGCAGGAGAAACCAGGTCAGCAGAGCTGCTTTAAAGGGAGAGAACCAGGCCAGCAGAGCTGCTTTAGATCCAGAGAACTAGGTTAATAGAACTGCTCTAGAGCAAGAGAACCAGGTTAGCAGAGCTGCTTTAGAGCCATAGAACCAGGTCAGCAGAACTGCTCTAAAGGCAGAGAGCCAGGTCAGCAGAGCTGATGTAGAGGGAGTGAACCAGGTCAGCAGAGCTGCTTTGGAGCCATAGAACCAGGTCAGCAGAGCTGCTCTAGAGCCAGGGAACCAGGTGATCAGAGCTGCTTTAGAGCCAAAGAACCGGGTCAGCAGATCTGCTTTAGAGCCATAGAACCGGGTCAGCAGAGCTGCTTTAGAGCCAGAGAACCAGGTCAGCACAGCTGTTGTAGAGCCAGGGAACCAGGTCAGCAGAGCTGCTGTAGAGCCTAAGAACTAGGTCAGCAGAGCTGCTCTAGACCCAGAGAACAAGGTCAGCAGAGCTGCTATAGAGCCAGAGAAACCACGTCAGCAGAGCTGCTTTAGAGGGAGAGAACCATGCCCTCAGAGCTACTTTAGAGCCGGAGAACCAGGTCAGCAGAGCTGCTGTAAAGCCAGAGAACCAGGTCAGTAGAGCTGCTCTAGAGCCAGAGAACGAAGTCAGCAAAGCTTTTTTAAAGCCATAGAACCGGGTCAGCAAAGCTGCTTTAGAGCCAGAGAACCAGGTCAGCAGGGGTGCTCTAGAGCCTAAGATCAGGTCAGTAGACTTACTCTCTACTACTCACTCTCTACTTCTCTCTCTCTACTACTCCAAGATGGCTGCCTCATCGTGACGTGTAAACAGCATACATTGTATTCATAGTACTTTGCTTATGTCCATGATGTGTGTTTTCCTCATTGGAATGCTTGATTAGTCGGTTCAGAGCACTTTATCAGTAACATGAAAAAGGCTTCTGTGTAAGCCGAAACATGTTATGATTATACTCCCTTGAAATTGATATCTGGTTGGCGAATCTTTATCTGAGAGCGCACGAAATTGTAGAAAACTTTTTACGGAGATTGATTACCGGCATGCTTTGCCGGCGTGTGTGCCAATTCTAGAGGAGCCGAGGGCGGTCAGAAGGAGCGACAGTGTGGAGATATATATATATATATATATAGATATATTACCTACTGGCGGTCGCCAGTAGGTACTTATAGTTAGGATTATTTTCAATAGGGAAATCGCAACATTCTATTGGGAATAACTTTGGCGCCAGTTGAGGAATCTGCCTGAAAATTTCCTCACATTTGCCTCGCTGCGCTCCGGTGCTTGTCTGAAAGTTTGGGGGGGATTCGTCAAGCGGGGGCCAAGAAAAAAGGGGGGTCCCAAAACGTATTTTCCCCATGTTAATTTCCATAGGGCGGTCGACCTCACTTTTAGCCCGAACGGCTAAATGGATTTCCACGAACCTTGGCAAAATTGTAGGGACTGGTAGCCCGATGTGCCTTTGCTATGTCTCAAGATATGTGCTCCAGTGGATTTTGAGTAATTTAGGTTAAAAAAATATATATATCTATAAGCGCGCCCCGGTACGCGCACCGGGGCGCGAACGAGCGCGCTACGCGAGTTCGCGCGCGGAAAGCTGATTGGCTCGCGGGTGTCTGTAAACATTCCAAACAGTCTGGAGCGGCCGCCATCTTGTGTCTCGGTAGGATCGAGACACAAGAGGTGGCAAAAACAAGAGGGAAATGACCAAAAGGGGGCAGGATAGACCCCCCCTGACCCCCTAGGTTTGATGTGGGGGCCATAAAAGGGCCCAGCGGGGCAAAAAAAAAAAAAATCAATCGATTTGCGCAGGGGAAGCGCCCGGTACGCGCACCGGGGAGCGGACCGGGAAGCGTACCATGGGAAAAAAAGAATGACAGAGTTTATAAAAAAGGTAGCCTTTTTTATAAATTGGAGGTAGTTCTAAAAAGAACAGGTTTTTTTCTTCTTTTTGTGGTTTTATATATTTGTTTGTTTTTTGGAACATTTTATACTTTTTTTGGCTTTTATGAACAGTTTTATATTTTTTTTGTATTTTTTATGGGGACAAACAAAAAACAGGGAATTGTAAACAGCTCAACTGGAGCAAAAAAAAACAGGAAAAAATGAAGGCTTCTTTCGGCACCGGTGGTTGTCTCCATCACGGTTTATGAGTTTGATGCTCTGCTCCCCATAAGAAATGGTAGTCCCACAAATATACAAGTAATCTTGTATTCTCCAAACTGGCGTTGGATGCATGGGACCATCTCTCTAGTTTCAGGAACAGATGGAGAGGGTTGTTTAGAGGTGCTCGGAGAAGATTGGAGAGGGTTTTTGGTCAGTTCTCGCATAGCATTGTGTGATTCCCAAATGAATATTTTTTTGCCGGGTTCCCCCTGGAAAGTTCAGCGCTACAGATGAGACAGGTCACATTTGCAGCATTAACTTTTTTGAAACCCCTTGGGATTTTAAAGACTCCCGTATAAAGTGCTCCTTAGGTTTATATGGGGGATTGTCTTCAGGCAGGAACTGCCTTCTCTCCTCCTCCTCCTCCTCCTCCTCCTCCTCTTCTTCTTCACCACCAATGTGATGTTGTGGTGGTCCTTGTGGTGGTGGTGGTGGTGGTGGTGGTGCTGGTGAGATGCTCCAGCTGCTGCTGCTACTGAAGCCATTTCTCTATCAATAGAAGCAGGTCTTCCTCACTCAAAGAATAAAGTGAGAATGAGGAAAAAAGGTGGGGGCTTTCATCATTTGGAAAACAAAACTGTTCTGAACCAATGAAAAGTGTTATTTTCAGGTCACATGAGCCAGGCTTTCATCATTTGGAAACCAAAACTGTTCTGAACCAATGAAAAGTGTTATTTTCAGGTCACATGACCCGACGCGCTTACGCTACGCGCCCCGGGTCGTGCCCGGTGGCGCTTACGTAGCGCATTTGTATGCTTCTGGGTGCGCTTACGCCGTGCGTATCACGCGGACGCGGCTACGCGCTACGTCACAATGATGTTTTCGTTTGCGGCAATAGCGCTAACGGGACGCTCACCGGTACGCGCCCCGGGGCGCGCCGCAAGACTGCGCTGATCGGCGCGCTCACCGGGACGCGCACCGGGAGCGCTCCAGGGCAAAAAAATTAAAAAATTAAAAAATTAAGAATATACATACAAAAAATAGTATTACATACATATACAATATAGGAATCATTAAAAAAAATATTATATTTCATAGTTATAGAAATTTGCTATTAAAAAACCTATGAAATTCACTGAAAAAACCATAGGTTTCACATCAGTTATAGTTAGGAATTAGCATTTAAAAAACCTATGAAATTCACTGAAAAAACCATAGGTTTCACATCAGTTATAGTTAGGAATTAGCATTTAAAAAACCTTAGAAATTCACTGAAAAAAACACAGGTTTCACACCAGTTATAGTTAGGAATTAGCATTTAAAAAACCTATTAAATTCACTGAAAAAACATAGGTTTCACACCAGTTATAATTAGCTGGAAATTTTACTGACATAAAACCATTGAAATTCCCACGTTATAGTTATTTGGACTCACTATAACTTGCGCGCCTGCAATGCACTGCTGATAACGTCACATATGACATCACTCATGACATGGTCAGTGACATCACTCATGACATCACTGATGACACCATCCTTGTGACAGAGTGACAGACCTCCTTTCAGTGTAATGTAACCCTTGAAACACATATTCAAAAATAGAAAATAGCATTTTCAAAAAAATGGAGATACCCATACTAGTTACAACAACCAATTCAGTAATTCCACCATCTATATACACATCCACTCATTCACCAACAGTTCTATATAGTCACTCATACATATATTCACTCATCATATGTAGTGAAACACCTATACATCCTGTTACACACCGACAGTCATCCAAAAGTTACTCACACACATACTCACACATGCAAATAAACTTTTGAACATCCATTTATTTGCATATACAGCTATACACACACTACCACCTTACTTCTAAGGAAACTTACACATACTTACTCTCTTAAACAATCACTTATAGAAACACATACTTATTTAAACAGGAACTCTTACAATCTCTTACTCTCACATATACTCACTTATATACATCAATATTCACATATACTAGATTAAAAAATATGTAGTTACTGATAAAGACACTAGTGAGACAGGCATTCACTTAATAACACACACATATACACACTCATCCACCCATACAGTCCTGCACATATGTTGTGTTCAAAACACATACAAACAGAGAGTCAGTCATTGATGCATCTATGTGCTAAGTCATATCCCCACCAAACCATACAGACACTGAAAACAACATCTAATAACCCATATACACACACATGTAGCTACTCACAAACCCATGCAGCCACTTATACACAAAGTGGAACACTAATACATATATTTAAATATTAAAACATTTCTCACTAATATATGTATTCACTAAGATACACTTAATAAGCCAGTTAACCAATCAATTTTTTTAAAAAAAACATCCATTTAGACACTTATTTAAACATTTATTCTTCCATCGACCTTTACATATACATATATAAAACATATTTATTTTTCAGCAGGTTCTGGGGTTAACCTGGGCTGCTATGGGAATTCACAAGGGCATATTATCAAGCCCATTATCGCCGCTTTAGCGTCAGTTTCCTGCCGAGAAAGCGGCGATAATTGTATTGTCTGTTCTTGATAATATGCCCCAAGGTTATTTGGAAATTACAAGAGGAAAAGGGTGCCACCTTATACAGTAGGTATCGAAAAAATGCAACAAACAAATTATTTGGAGGAGTAAAGGTAAGAAGGTGTGTGCATTACAAAGTATCATTTCGGCAGGATTAGAACTTGAAATATTTTCTATAATGTGCCCTTTGCCCCCACCTCCATTCACCCCCCATAACGCTTACCATGCTCATTCGTGCACTTTCTCCTCGCAGTCCACATGTTTATCCTTCGCGCTATTAGCCCGTGTCTCTTTCACTCTTTGTCCTATGACTGGTATGGGAACAAGCGTAATTTGAAACGTATATTCTGCTTTCAAATAAATATTAAACCTGCGGTTGAAATCCAAGAACTATATAAAAATAGATATGCACACACCAACATATGCTACCAGCAAAGCCATCAATAATATATGGAGCATGCCAAGAGGAGCAGTAGGTAAGCACTCGTCCCCATTCTCCACAACAAAATGTCTTAGCAGACACGTTTGTCTTTCACAGCGGCACCACAAAGATTCCAGTCGAAACGTCTGCAGTGTCTGTTCCCTTCTCAGCTTTTCGCTAAAATAAGTAAACGCCACCTTTTCAAGTTCAACAAAGTCTGAGAACGTGTGACGAATCTATTGCCCTTTTCTGGCAGTTTGTTGCTCGAATAAATACTTCTTTTCGCACCGTCTTTACTGCGGTTACACTTTTCCAAACACCGCTGTTGCCTTGCGCTTATGCACGCGCTATGATTGAAGCGAAGCCACGAGGCGTGCGTAGATGGGCAAAATGTATCTCTGGTACAACTATGAATAGGAGTCCGTGGAATGTATGGAGTGTACATTAACTATCTATTTCTTACAGAGAACCTGCTTAGAAAATTGAGTGGTATTTGACCCCTTGGAAATGAGGCATTGCAATGTCACTTCAAAACATTTTAAGTAAGTGGGGGCAAACTAATGTACCATAAAGACAGCTTAAATTGGTAAATAATAATATCGATTTGCACTCACACTGAAACATATCTGAATTCCATGGTACTGAAGGCCATATGCGTATCAAATTTAAATTATATTCTGGCTGAAGAGGGGACATTTGACTGGCTGGGGTCGAGACCACTGCGTTCCAATTGTCTGTCGCCGCCAGCTTTCACAAATGATGGCACAGCGTGTGTTCATTCAAGGTTCCGTAAGCAACAATGTGCTGGGTAGGGAAATTCATATCGTGCTTTCTATTTCGAGTGTGATATTGAAAAACTAGAAAAGGCTTCCACCTGCACACAAGCGAAACCCGCAAACTTGCCTTTGAACGCGATCTCCTTGATAAACACTGTTCAATTCTGCCATCTTGCGGTAGAAGTATGTAATAGTTATTAAATAACTTGTAAAGGAATGTAAATAAATGGAAAGGTAACCACGAACAATTACCGTTCACATGTCCTTGTTTTTTAAATAAACTCAACAAAATTCCCTGGCAATAAACGATCTTTTGAACTAGCTTTTTAAAAGTGATTAAATTGTGGGTTGCTATTTTCCCTTATATGAATCTAAACTTCGATTATTTCAAAACTACGTCAGCGTGTGAAAACTATTGATACATTTACCTTGCCTCGTACACTAACCACGCGAAAACCAACATGAAAAACACTTAGGAATATAAAGACAATTGTGTGTGCTGCTTTCTTACTTGCGTGTTTGGCGGAAATGTTAGTGCACCTCGAAGTACATAGACCTTAGCCAAGAACTCCTGAGTTAAAAAAATATATGGGGCATATTAATAAAACAATCATGGGGCGCAGCATGTCACCTTTCTGTGCTGCCTGATAGGGGGAGGACCAGAATGCATAGGGCCTCATTTATGAGGCTGTGCGTCACTTTTACGCCACCAGCGCTTCACTTTTTGTGACGCAACAGCAGCGTAAAAAATGTGCCTTGTTGCACCATATTTACGAAGTGACGCTTCTAGGTAGATACGTCACTTTGTAAATCCCTGCGAAACATTATACCTACGCCAGGTATAATTTTATTTATTTATAACTTTATTTCGGCCGTTTTGGCCATAAAAGTCACATACATACATAAAAAATCAAACATAGATATAACAGTATTTAAAAAAGTGTTGTACGGGCAAGGAGTAGTTTTTACAATTCATTTTTACATGGAAAATCACGCATTATATTTCATTTCAAATTTTAGAAATATCACAAATGCAAGGGTTAAGAAAACATATACACGTTCCAACTCAGAGACAATGTCCTTGTTTTTTTCGGATTATGTAAACAGAGTATAGAAATTTACTTATACTAAATACAATAAACTGGGTTGAATTACTTTTCATGATCCTAAAAGCTATTGAACAGGACCTAGTCCCCAGAAGGTTACACATTGGTTTCAGCCATTTCTTTCTCGGTTTCGTATATGCACTACAAACAAAGAGCATGTGAACCTCATTCTCGGAACAATCAATGGAGCACATAGGGCAGCACTTGGTTTTAACAGTCAAGGCTCCCAGTCTTTTTTGTGCCCATCTTTCAGTATTGTAATTCAGCATAAGTGTCCCGTATCTGAACTTTAGGAAAAGGGTTTTTGCAATCGGTGGCTCGATCTCGTCCAGGAATGGTTCGAAACAAAGCTCGTCCTTAAATAATAAAAAAGCCTGGACTGCTGAACCAGCACTAACTCCATCCACTAGCTCCCCGCTTATGTGGGTCCAGAAGGCTCGCTTGACTACTAGTTTGGAAAAAGTAGGCATTTTGTCTGGAGTCTCCCACATTGAATATAGGCCCAAGAGTGTAAGCCATTTTTTAATGTGCACTAGCCAATTGATGGAGTTAAAGGAATCAAGCATCATCAGTTCTTGCAGGCCATTTCTATAATCTATCAACTCAGGGGTAGTCCAAAGCCTAACCCAGAATAATAATGGCCTTAAGATAGCTAAATGATCTGTTCTCCTAAAATTTAAGTCAAGTTGGAGTGGTAAAAGGGGTGTACTAATAGGAACCCTCACAGAAGCCCGCATAAATTTATTGTCCATAATTTGGAAGCTATTCCTTGCCCATGGGCCCCATATCTCTGCTCCATATAGTACAGCAGACTGTATTTTAAATTTAAAAAGTTCTAAAACCGGGGTTACACTTTTGCTTGTACTAGAATTCATTTTGCATAAAATTGGTTTGACATTTTGGGCATATGTTATCTTACTTTTCTCGATTTGGGGTTTCCAGCTTTGCTTGGAATCTAGTACAACACCCAAATAGGAAAAGTTATCCACAGTATCTAGTTTTTGGCTGTTCAGGGTCAAGAATCCTCTGTCTGGCATACTGGGATTTAATGACATGCATTTTGTTTTGTTTGCATTGATTTCCAAGCCCTTTGTCTGGCAATAGCAGCTGAAGGAGTTAAGGAGTGCCTGGAGGCCCTTTTTTGTTTGGGATATAAGTATAGTATCGTCTGCAAAGAGCAGCGCAGGCACCCTTACACCATTGAGCTGCGGTGAATCATTAACACAAGCATTTAAATAATCAGGGACATCATTAATAAACAGGGAGAATAGGGTGGGGGCCAGGACACATCCCTGGCGAACCCCACGTTCAATGGGAATGTTGCGAGTCAACTCGCCATTAGGGCCCCACCTGATGTTTGCGAAATTATCAGCATGCAGCTCAACTATTTGGGCTAGGAGGCATCCCGGGAACCCAATTTCTTGCAAGGTTTTCCAAAGTAGACTGCGTGGAACTAAATCGAATGCAGCCCTCAGGTCAACGAAGGCTACATACAGATGACCTTTTTTCAGCTGAGCATATTTCCAAATCAAACAGCAAAATCGAAAAATTTGGTCTGTTGTGCTGGTCTTACTCCGGAAACCAGCTTGGAATTTGGAAATTATATTCGTAGCTTCAAGCCAATCGTTGATTCTGAATAGGAGGTGTTTGGCGTATAGTTTTTGGAGTGTGTCCATCAGACTAATTGGTCTGTAATTGGAGGGTGTCATTCTATCCCCCTTTTTAAATATTAGCACAACCTCCGCTGCCCGCCAGCTGTCTGGAAAGTTACAATTTGACGATAGGGCGTTAAACAGACGGTTCAGATAGGGGGCCCAGACATCAACTTCGTGTTTGTAGAGATCCCCCGGTATTCTGTCCGGACCAGGGGCTTTAGAATTTTTTAGATCGTTGATCGCCCTTGCCGTCTCTTCCAATGTGAAGTTGAGGGGTTCAGTAGGGGGAAGGGACCTTAAGCTCCATTGGCTATCACTATCGTATTGTTTGTAAAGGTTTGTAAAGTGAGTTACCCAGGTCATCTCATCCAGGAATACATCTTTCACGGCTCTCCCAGCATGCCCCCCGTTGGCCACCAGTCTCCAGAAGCCAACATTATCATTGGTTTTTGCAGCAAATAGCATTTCGGCCCAAATTGATTCCTCCCAGAGTTTTTTGGATGTTTCTAATATACGTTTATATTCCACCCTTGCAGATTTTACTTCTTCTTTAGACTTGTTTTTAATGGCAAGCAATAGGTTTGATTTGGCAGTTCTACACGAGTGATCATACCATAGCTTTCCGTGGTTGGCCATTCTGTGGTTTTGCTGCTTCTTTCTCGGCATTTTTGATAAGAGCATTTTTAGTTCAGAAAAGAAGACTTTGTGTAGATCAATAAAATGTTCAAAGTGTTCCGGTAGGAAAGCATAGTCAGCTATATGTGCAAATGTTTGTTCAAAAAGAGAGTAAACCAGTGCTAAGGCATTTCCATCCGCCAAAACACGTGGCCATTTTACTGCACGTCTGTTATTGTTTATGTGGACGTCCTCACATAAGCTGACTTGGGTGGATTCAGTTGTAGTTAAAGTGGTGTCACTAACCATGTTCTTGTTGATGTAAAGTTCCAAGGGGTAGTGATCACTTTCCCCCCTACTTACTACTTTCAGATCTATCATAAAGTGCCAGATGCTAAGAGAAACAAGTACAAAATCTAAATTGCTTTTAGCTTTAGAGAAGGTTGGTTGTTTTTGCAGGTCCGATGGGAGTCGGCCATTGCCTGCTCTAAGGCCGTGGTCTGCGGAAAGTCTTAGTAGTTGGCTGGCCAATGTCGAATATTTAACAAATTTGGTGGTTTCAAGCTGGGGGATGTTATATGCTGAGTCCTCATCTTCGAACACTTCAGAGATGCCCAGAACAGGTTCAAAATTACAATTTAAGTCTCCTCCCAAGATGACCGGGATATCTCCAATTACATTTTTCAACAGGAGCTCCAGGGCCTCAAGTGTTGTTGACACCTTGGAGTGACTGGTCGGTCTGTTATAGACATTGACAATGAACCATTCATTGCCACACAGTGGAGTGACCCTTAGGGCTAAAATATCCGGAGAGCCTGTATCCACAATTTCAACCTGCATGGCCAGGGTGATTTTTAGCCAGATTAATAGACCCCCAGATGGTCTTCCTCTGTCGGACTGAGCTGCCTTAATGCCATAAGTTTTGTATCCTACCCGATGAGGAACTTCTATGGCCCAAGTTTCTTGTAGTAGACAAATGTCACAGGTGTCAATGTAATTTGCCCACTCAGGATCTTTTAGGTTCTTATGAACACCTGCGATGTTCCACGATAGGATAAGTAAGCAAGGATCAGTACTCTGGTTGACAGGGGGGGGATTAACTACACACTGATTGGGCCGGTTGCCTACTTGCAGATTTGTTATGTCTTTCTCTGCAACCTTTACTTTTCCTCTAGTTGCAGTAATTACTCTCCCATCCCGACCACCCTCAGCTGTGCAACAGCGTACATTTCCAGCCTTGTTAAGTGATTCCGTTTTCTGTGGAACTGGTTTAGTCCTGTGCAGCATATTCCTATTAGACAGGTCATCATCAAGCAAGTATACGACATTTTTAGGTTTGGGATAGCCATTGACCAATCTACAGAAGGCATCATATAATTCATAAACGAAGTCAGGCATATTCCTATTAGACAGGTCATCATCAAGCAAGTATACGACATTTTTAAGTTTGGGATAGCCTTTGCCCAATCTACAGAAGGCATCATATAATTCATAAATGCAGTAAGGCACAGTGGCAAGTCAATCCACAGCATCTAGGCAGCTAAATCTATTGAAGGTAGGAATGCCAGACCACATATTATAATCACCATGTCTGGCTAAGTTTGGAGCACCAGACCACATATTATAATCACCATGTCTAGCCAAGTTAGGAGCACTGTCATAATACTGGTTGACAGGGTTCCAATTGGGGCCGTGATGGATAGGTCTTGGTGGAGGGTAGAAAAATGATAGGGGTCTGGCTTCAATAGGGGGATTCACACCGTACGATTTCCAATTGCAGATTTGTTCAGCACTCTGGGGTTCTTCAAAGGATATGACAATACAATCGCCCGTGATTGATTTTACAGTTGGCCCTACCCATGGTACCCTCCTAACCATAAGGATCTTACTTTTCATCTGGTTGGGAATGGGTTTATATTTATTTAGCCAAAAAATCACTTTGTTTTTTAGTGATTGAAAATTTTCTTTATATTGACTATCCAGTTCTGGCACCCCTGTGAGAACAGCTACAAATGTACTAGCGTCTGGTGGCAGATCTATGTACCCTCCTCTAAAATTATTGCGAGTGTGGTTAAACTGGTGGTTTAGCTTATGGGAGGCATTTGCAAAGGTTTTGTCAGGCATGGATTGGATGCCTGCAGAACTAATATAGGGGTAGGCAGGGGGATTGGATTGAGGTTTATTTGGGGCTAATGCACTCTGATTGGAAGAGTGGGAAGAAGAAGGAATTTGTGATAGGGGAGTATTAGTATGGGCCTGGATTTTCTGCATGGGTTTGCTAGTAGTATTTACAGCTGTAGAAGTTGAGGGGGTTGGATTCAATTGGGTTTTGGTGCTAGTTGATTGAATAGTGTTTGTGTTATTTGCTACCCCCACCTTTTTTTGCTGCACATCCAATGGACTAATATGTGAGTTTTTTGATGTGACCGGGACGGGGACTGGAACTTGCTGGGTGACTCTAGGCGCTTCCGTACAGTTGAGACTTATGCTTGAAAGAGTAATAACACTTTTCTCAACCTCGAGAAGCTGATTCTCAATTCCAGTTAACCTAATTTCCAGTGGTTTGAGTAATCTCTTAAGCGTCTCCCATACTATTTTTAAAAATTCTTCTCTTCCACCGTCTTGTTCTACCATATCACAGGAGACTCTTTGCCCCTCACTACCTAAATGATCGGACATAGCAATGGAAATTTGTTCGTCTATGCTATTGTTAGTATTGTCTGCATTTACTAGTGCTACATCGTGTACAGAGATCTCGGATGTTACAATAGGAGTGTTTAGAGTACCACCCTTGATGTTATGACTAAGTGCTACTTTTGCTTTTTTCCTAGCGAAAGCCGTTAGGTGTTTGCGCTTTCTTTTGTGCTTTGATGGTACTTTGACGGGTGATTTGTTTTTGAGGGACTCTGCTTCAACTGGCATCCTACAGGTGGATGATGGGCTTATGTTAGGTATCATCTCTTCTGGTGATTTGCAGGGCGCCCCATCTGGAAGGACCTCAACACTCTCCTTTGAGAGTGCCAACTGTGATGGGCTTCCTGACTCGGCCCTAGCTGAAGGCCCATGTGGTTCATGGAAAGTAGGAGGAATTGATTCCTCTACTATTGAGTGCACCTCGGCTAGGGCTATGATTGGTTTTGGACCAGAAATGCGTTCAGGAGTTTTGGAGGAAGCAATGCTGCCTAGGGAAGATTTTTTCCTAAGCGCAAGTTCAGTTGAAAGCCTCCTAGCACATTCAAGTTCAGTTGATACTCTGTGCTGGAGTTTAGTTATTTCATTATCAATGGAGAGGCTGGTCCTGGTGATAAAGTCATCTAGGGTGCCTGTCGCTTTTTTGGAGATCTTAGTTGCCTTGCTCCGAGTTTCACGTGATGACATTGTGGGGAAGGGATATTACAATAAATATATAAAAATCAAGTATGCTAACTGCAGAGACTCAAAAGGATAAAACCAAGAGAGGTGGCCCGGTCCGGTCTTAAACGGTCTCTAACGGCCTAAAACGGCCCTGTCTTTGCCCAGTCTTAGCCCGGGCTGCGTCCCGCGCTGCGGGAGTAGGCTGTTGTTATGAGGCCTCAGGAGGGCGGGGGGCGGGCCAGCAGGGAGAGCGGACCGGAAGCTCTCCGTCGGTCTAGCAGGGACTTCTGGGAATTGAAGTCCCTGCACGCTCGCAGCCCCGCTGCAGCCACACGCCCGGTACCGCTTACCTCCTTACCTCCTTACCGCCTCTACGCTCCTCACAACCAGCAACAGGTGTCTTTCCCTCCTCAGGCAGGCGAAGGGGCACCCGCGAAGCGGGTGCGCCGAGAGGTGGACTGGTGCCGAGTAGAGAAGAAGGTGAGCCGCTCTGTCTCGCTGATGGCGCTGAATTCCTCCGTTTGGCGTGATAAGCAATTCACAAGGGTGTCCCACTCACTTAGGCTGCAAACTGGTGTTATGAGGCCTCAGGAGGGCGGGGGGCGGGCCAGCAGGGAGAGCGGACCGGAAGCTCTCCGTCGGTCTAGCAGGGACTTCTGGGAATTGAAGTCCCTGCACGCTCGCAGCCCCGCTGCAGCCACACGCCCGGTACCGCTTACCTCCTTACCTCTTTACCGCCTCTACGCTCCTCACAACCAGCAACAGGTGTCTTTCCCTCCTCAGGCAGGCGAAGGGGCACCCGCGAAGCGGGTGCGCCGAGAGGTGGACTGGTGCTGAGTAGAGAAGAAGGTGAGCCGCTCTGTCTCGCTGATGGCGCTGAATTCCTCCGTTTGGCGTGATAAGCAATTCACAAGGGTGTCCAGGTATAATGTATGCAGGGGGGGCTTTCTGACGCAAGACAGGGTCATAGAAGTGGCGCAGTGAAATCTATAGGATTTCACTACGCCACTTCTAGGGAAGAAATGTATCAATTTCTTACGTCTGCCTCACAGCAGGCGTAAGACTGGACTGACGCAGGCCCTTCCACATGGGGACAATGAACTGTAAAATAGCCCTTATAAGCACAAAGGGCTTGATTAACAGAACTAACTTAAGACAAAATCCTAAACTTACTACTTTTGGGATTCACAGAAGTTAGGATTTTGTCTTAAGTTTGTCTTAAGACAGACTTAAGACAGACTTAAGACAAAATCCTAACTTAAGTCTGTTTTAAGTCTGTTTTAAGACAAGCTTAAGACAAAATCCTAACTTCTGTGAATACCAAAAGTAGTAAGTTTAGGATTTTGTCTTAAGTTAGTTCTGTGAATCGGGCCCTAAGTGCTTAATGGGGACATCTGGTCATTCTAGACTCGGACAAAGTCAAAAGTTCAGGCTGACCATGATGGGCCGGATACAGGGACCCCATGAGAGCCGCTGAACAAAAGACCCATGATCTCGGCTGCTTTGATGTCACATATGTGGGCCCACTGCCATAGCGAT
Organism: Lissotriton vulgaris; assembly: GCF_964263255.1. Lineage (NCBI taxonomy): Eukaryota > Metazoa > Chordata > Amphibia > Caudata > Salamandridae > Lissotriton > Lissotriton vulgaris. The sequence continues at coordinate 513,231,522 of NC_141685.1, read as the reverse complement.
GCGTCGGTGTCGATTCATGTAGTGAGGATAATGTACCAGTCCTGATTCGCAGAGCAGCGATGATGCATCAGCTTCAATGAGCTGATATGCAGAGATTTGTGTTGGAAGGGAACAGCAGACACAGTAGAGTCTGGAGAAGCTGTTTATTAATCCCCGAACCCCAGGCACCAGCAGGCAACTGAGGTGCTTCAACATTCCAAGGTGAGCTTCAATCCAACGTTCTAAGGCAGGGAATGTACCAACAAGGGAAGGAAGGAGGGATGGAATGGACAAGGTGAAAAGAAGGGGAACGATAGGAAGCAGGGATAATAACAAGGTATAAATGTTGATGATATTACATGTAGATTACAACACACCTGCCTATTAATAGAGAAGGGAAAAAACAGGTGATACTAGGAGAATACAATCACCAAAGAAAACTTTCATCATACAATATAAATAGAACAATTTGCATTACATTTCATAATCCTTTAGCCACAGTGGTCAATTCTAACATTGTTTTGTTGTTGCATGTTTGAGACAGAATCCTCCCAGCTCTCCCCATTAGCAGAGATTGGGAGACATACTTTGGGACAGCGAGCTGCATTGCCCATACTCCAGGTACTTCAATCTTCAAACTACAGAATTACTATTAACACGTTGGATTTTTAGAGGTTTGGAAAATGAGGACACTTTGAAATGACCTACACTAGGCCTTTTGATAACCACCCATTGACTTTCAGACCAATCCTTACTGATGGTTCCCCACTTCTGGTCATATTTGGCTTTGTAATTACACTGATGACGGCCAACCTTCTCCATAACCGAATCCCTGTCTACCCAGACAGGACATCCACCATTTAACCAATTGGGAGTGAGTTTGGAACCTGGATTCCTCTCCTTTATAGACACAAATGAGGAAATTCCAGAAATGGCACTGGGTGAGGTGTGATAGGACCATCTGCCTTATGGCTTCCTCTTTTGATTCATGTGAAGTAAGAGCCAATTCAATAGGGTTTTTTATCATTCAGTTGGCCCTTTCTACCAGTCTGTTAGCCTTTGGACAATACAAAGGAGATTTGAGATGGGAAATAGCTAACTTGGTTTAGAACTGTGTCAGTTATTATGATGTAAATTGAACCCCGTTGTCTGTGACCAGGGTACTGGGTTTACCTTCTTTTGAAAATACTTTGTTTAAAAATTCAATAAGGGAGGATGTAGTGATAGATGATGCAATTTTTGTAGAGATCTAGTGAGAATGATAATCGATAAGTACAACCATGAATCTTTGAGAAGTGTTCAGTAGATTCAAGGGACAATAATGTCCAGACCCAGTTTGTGCCAAGGTTTGGAGGGGACAGACACTGGAATAATGGGGGCTTCACGAGTGACCTTGGATTTGTCACTGGACCCAGAAACAAGGCAATCTTTTATCATTCTTTCCACCATGGAGTCCATGTTGGGAAACCAATAATCTTGCCAGATTTTACCTTTGGTCATACTTCACCCTGGATGTCCTTCAAATGACACTTCTATGATGCGTTTGTTCCTGTTTGTTTCCCTCTGTAGATTTGATCACCGATTATAGATAATTTGTCTCTCACTACCCAGAAAGACTTAAGATTCTCTGGTAAATCTTTAAGATTCTTGGGCCATCCTCTGCAAATCATGCTTATTAGTTACATCAGGATAGTTTCATTTTGTAACCCTTTCTCTCATTCTTCCTTGTTGATGGCCGGAATGTCTATTGCAAGAATGGTCTCTTCAGGAAGGTTGAATCATGAATTTTGATTGGTGATGTGGAGTCTCGACAAACAGTCAGCTATTTGGTTCTTTTCACCTGTTACGTAATACATGGCTAAGTTAAAACCTTGTAAGCCTAACACCCATTTAGAGATACAGGGGATGGCCCGTTCAATGCCTTTGGTGGAGACAATGGGAAATAGGGTTTTGTGGTCCATACGTAGAGTAAAGAGAATTCCTCACAAGAAAAACTTAAAGTGGTTTATCTCCCAATAACAAGCGAGAGCCTCTTTTTTGATGGTGGAATAGGTACATTCCAGGTTCCTTGAATGACCTAGACCAAAGGCTATTACTCTTTCTTGACCATTAATAATTTGTGTGAGTGAGGCTCCTTAACCCTTCATGCTAGTGGTTGTAGTCAAAGTTGTTCTTGCATTGGGATCAAACATTCCTAAAAGAGGTGCTTTGACAATGGCTTGTTTAATATGATTGAAGTCGCTTTGGCATTGGGAATTCCAAATAAAAGGAGTCATTTTTTAGCAATTCTCTAAGAGAATGTACATGTTCAGCGAAATTTTCGACATACTTGGACATATACTCTACAAGGCCTAGAAAGGATTTTAGTTCCTCCTTGTTTGTGGGTGCTGGGGCTAGTTTGACTGAATCAACTAAGCTGATTTTTGGTCTTATTCCTTCACCACAGATGGTGTGACCCAGGCACACTGTTGTTATGTTATGTTATTTGTGTTTTTTATAGCGCTCGGCTAATCAAAAGAGTGTCCCGGCGCTTTATTGACAGCCTGAAAAAGACAAACACAACACACAGATTAAAAGAAAACTGGGTCAGCAGAATAAAGAAGTCTAGGAAGCAAAAAGCCAAGTTTTCAGGCCCTTCCTGAAGGCCAATAAGTTTGAGGTACTGCACAATGTCAGGGGCAGAGAGTTCCAAAGCTGTGGAGCCCGGGACATAAAGGAGCGACCTCCAATACGGGCCTTCCTCACACGAGGAACAGTGGCAAGAAACATCGACTCTGATCTCAGAGATCGTGAAGGACGATAGAAGACGAGCCTCTTTTGAAGGTATTTAGCCCCTGCGGCATACAGGGCCTTGTGAGCGAGAGTTAAGGTTTTGAAAACTATCCGCTTCCGGATGGACAGCCAGTGAAGAGACTGCAACAAGCCAGAAACTCTAACTCGCCTATGCAGGCCAAAAATGGCATGTGCTGCCGCGTTCTGGACCACCTGCATCCGTTGCAGGAGATATTCCGGCAGGCCGAGATATAGGACGTTGGGATAGTCCAGTCTTGAACCGATCAAGGCCTGTACCGTAGTCCTCCTGTGGTCCTCAGAAAGCAACGGGAGAAACTTCCGAAGCATACGGAGAAGACCAAAACAGGTGCCAGTGAGGGCAAGGATCTGAGATCTTAAAGTCACTACAGACTCCACACCAATTTGGCATTTGTCCCTTTGTGTGATGAAACCTGGTCTGCTTAATTTGCCAAGAACTTCTTTCAAGATTGTGTTGTGTTCTGTCTCTGACTCTCCCTATATCAGGATGTCTTCCTGGAAACACAAACCTTTGTCAGAACCCATCAAAATGTATTGCATTATACGTTGGAACACTGCCGCAGCAGATGCTAAGCCAAACGGCATCCTGCAAAATTGGTAGGCTCCAAAAGGTGTTATGAAGGATGTAAAGGCTTTGGAATCAGGGTGGAGAGCTACCTGGTGGTACCTTGAGGATAGTTCCAGGACGCTAATATATTTTGCACCTTGTATAACACTCAGCATCTCAGTGATGTTACGAAGGGGATGTCTATCTACCCAAATGATGGAGTTAAGATCTCTAAGATCAACACAAAGGCGGATACGTTTCCCTCCCTCCTTGGATGCTACCACTATAGGAGCCAACTACTCTGAGCTTTCAATCCTCTCGATCACACCATTGGTTTCAAACCTGTCTAAATAATTTCTAAGAGGGTCTCTTATGAGCAAGAGAACAGATCTAGCCTTGTAGACAACAGGATTATGTTGTTTCTTTAACTTGTACAGTGTTTTTTATCATTCTATTAGCGATAAGTAATATTTTTTTCTCTGACAGCTTCCGGACGAGTGCAGGATTATACAGCTGATGATGAAGAAACAGGGGGGATCTGGAGCTACCGCCAGCACAGCACAATCATCGCCAATTTGTCGGAAGGAAAAAACAGACGCAGGAGAGTCTGGAGACGCTGTTTATTAATCCACAATCCTCAGGCACCAGCAGGCAAAGGCAACTGAGGCGCTTCAACATTCCAAGGTGAGCTTCAATCCAATGTTGTAAGGCAGGGATTGTACCAACCAAGGAAGGAAGTAGGGGTGCAATGGGCAAGGTGAAAAGGAGGGGACCAATCGGAAGCAGGGGTAATAACAAGGTGTAAATGTGGATGAAATTACATGTAGATTACAGCAATTTGGCATTGTCATCGAGGATGCCGTTGATTGAGATGCAGAGACCTTGTGCAGTGGTGGTTCTGAAAGTGATGCTTTAGGGATGATACATGCAGCAGCAGCAATGCCGTGGTTCTGGTCACACAACAGGAGCAATGAGCTGGTTCTGGTCCATGCAACAGAAGTAATGCACTGATTCCGATCCACACAACAGGGGTGATACACCAGTTCTGATCCACACAACAGTGCCATTTCACCAGTTCATCAGAGCTAGCCCTTGGAGACACTCAGGGTTCAAGTGATGCAGGTCCAGTACTTCTCACTCAGGCAAGGGCACAGCAGGCAGCAGGGAAGCACAAGTAAGGCAAGAATCCAGGAAACCAGCAATACAGCAGAGTGTCAGCCTCCAGCAGCACAGCACTCCTTCCTCCTGGCAGAGTCTTAACAGGTCCAGACGTGTACTGAAATGGTGGTGTCAGAGGTCCAGTACCTATACCCAGTTGGGCCTTTGTAGTGGGGGAGTCTTCAAAGACAGGTATTTGAGGTGCACTGAGGTACTCCATTGCTGTCCTTGCTCCAGACTCACTACAGGGGGTATTGCTGCTCTATTTGGGGAAAGGACATAGCCTATTCAGATGTGATTGAGGCTGGGACAAGCTCCTCCCTCCCATCTTGCCAGGATGGCCCATCAAGTCACACCTATGCTGCCATTGTGTGTGGTTGTCTAGGGGGAATACATAATGCCCAGGCGTCATCTTCCCCAGACGTGTATTAGAAGTAGGCAGCAGGCACCACATGACTAAAGTAAGAACATTATCTTGAAACAATGTACCATGCACTCCTATTTATAAATTAACCAACATACAACTTTGTTTAAAGGTTAATCATAATATTGTGTGCAAAGCTGGACCGTGCTCTGTCAGAAACGTGTGACCTTGTAATACCAAAAAACAAGCAACACTAGTTCTTGAGACAGCATGCACTAGTCATGAATCTATCTCTCCAAATATTTTCTTTTACTATCAAAACATTTTTTATTTTAACAGTTTCAATTACTATTGTGATTATTTGTATTCACATGTATTAATGAACAATAATAATGTTCCAAACTAATACAATGAACCAATCCTGCAATTTTTGAGGCACATTAGAGTGTCAATTCCAAATTCGTTAATATGCCCAATGCATTTTGTTATAACAGGGTCCCTTCTTGTGGGGCAACTAGAAACAAAGCAAGTAAGCAATGAGGGTTTAAAACCATTGAGGGTGTGGTACTCAATTTTGGAATAAAATTAAAAAATAAAAAGTAGTGAATACCCCAATTAACAATGCTTAAAATTCTACCCATTAATCAGAATTTAATTTCATGCAGTAGTGCTTTCTTCCCTGTGAAAAAGAAATAAAGAAAAGTACTCCAACTCAAGCATAGTCCTTAAGTCTTCTCCATCCCGTAATTATCTTTGCCATTAGCATTGACTAGAGCGGCGTCATTCAATATACACCTCGCAAAGGTAGGAAGTATCACTGTTTATCTAGAACACGCAGAATCTAAGTTTAGGAATCGTCAGAGGATAATGACTAAAACCCACTTGATGGAATTTTCAGATCGGGTTCACAGAGTATATTGGCTTCTCGAAGCCTGAGCTACTGTAGAAGCAAGTTGACATACGTTTCTAACTTGACGTGTTTTATACAGAAGTAGGTTCAATACCTATAGTACTAGGTATTAAGGGGATCATTAGGATTGCGGTTAATCCGCATCCTCCGGGCCGGCGGAAGCCACCGCCGGCCCGGAGGATGCGGATTAACCGCTGCGGACTGAAAAAAGACCCCCCGCCAGATTAGGATGGCTGGGGGATCTTTTTTCCGTCCCCCGCTTTTCCGCCGCGGTCGCCTTCGGACCACGGCGGAAAAGCTCTAACATGGCTGGCGGTGTCTATCAGATACCGCCAGCCATATTAGGATGTCGGCCGTTCAAGCAGCACTCGCCGCAATGATAAATATACAGGATGTGACCGCCAGGGTGGCGGTCACATCCTAATCAGCACAGAGGGACCGCCGCTGCCCCTGCGGACGGTCCCTCTTCATCTGGGGTGTCCACTATCCTAATAGGCCCCTAAGTTGGTATCAGTTGTTTGCTCTCTTTCGAGTCACCATACTTAATTTATTGGCACAAATAATTATGGCATTGAAAATATTTAAGGACTATGCTTGAGTTGGATTCAATATTGGAAACTCCTGCATGTTTTCTCATGAGTTACAGTAGTTACTGCTTGTGGGCTTATTGGCTATTTTGACAAAATCAGACACCCATTTACATTTCCATAACACAAGTGGTCACACTTCGGATAATATAGATTTGTCTTTGAACCATGGAGATTTGGTCTTTCATGGTTCTTAGCAGCACTACATTTTCTTTTTGTTTCTACCTCAGTATACTGTATTTTTTAGGACAGACTTCTTATGGATTCTGTTGGGGACTAAGGACAACCTCTTTTTTTTCTCCACAAAAGCACTTAAAACAATATATCTTCACAGGGTATGAAGCACTACTGAATTAAATTATATTTAGATTGAAGAGGTATAATTTTAAAACTCGTTAATTGGAGTATGCTCTACTTTTAATTTTTTGGTTTTATTATTAAATTAAGTACAACACCCTCAATGGTTTCAAACCCTCCTTTTTTCCATGCTTCGTTTCTAGGTTGATCCTGAAGAAGGACCCTGCGATCCTGAAATGCATTGGGTGTGTTAAAGATGTTGAACTTTCTTCAATAGATTGTATTTAAAGGCACTCTAATGTGCCTCAAAAAAATGTGCCTCATTGATCATTAATACATGAGAATACAAATAATCATAATAGCAATTGAAATTGTTTAAAAACAATTTTTATAAAAAGGAAACAATTGAAGTGATAGATTCACGAGTAGTGCATGCTGTCTCCGAACAACTAGTGTTGCTTGTTTAAAGTAAGAAAATGCCAACTTTTCAAAAGTGGAATTTTCAGAACTGCAATTTAAAATCTGACTTTACTGTAGATTGTGATTTACATTTTATATTGTGAATCCAGAGACACCAAACTTGAAAAGCCTATCCCTTTACGATTGGGAATGGCACCTAAAGAACGTAATTAGGGTAATCTCAATCTTATCGTATGGGAGAGCTTGCCTTGCATTAGTGAACAGCGAGCTTGAAAGTTTTTCACTACCAAGACACAAAAAAGTAAAAAGTACATGCCATGCCTTTTAAAATAAATTGCAACCTGCCCTCTGGCTTAACCAGGTCCTACTTTAGCGATGACTTATATGTATAAAAAGGAAGGTTTGGGCCGAGCAAGAGGTTTATCTTGCCATGTCTAAATGGCAGTTTAATCTTCATACACAGGCTTTGCAATGGCTGGCCTGGGCTCTGGTTGGAGTACTACTTAAGGGAATGGTACAATAAGTGCTGCAGGTCCACTAGTAGCATTTATTTCACAGGCCCTGGGCAAACGTAGGGAATTTTACTAGGGACTTATAAGTACATTAAACATGCCAATTGGGAATGAGCCAATGACACCACGTTTAGGGAACCCCAAAGCCAACAATAACAAGGGCAGAAAAGTGGAGGAGTTAGGCAAAAAGTTAGTGAGAAGACATCCCTAAGGCTGTCAGGTCTAACAAAGTAGGATTGCTTTTGTGCAGGAAGGAAACTGCTTCAGCCCACTTCAGCAAACAGCATGGGGCAGGGGTACAGCCCACTGGATAACTTCACTTTGAGTGATTTTCACAAGAAACATATGCACACACAAGCTTGTTCCCTTCACTACCAATGTTTTTAATGTTATTACTATGATGCTGCATTTCCTTTTAGAGTCTAATGTGACAACACAACACTAGACCAGATGTGGGCACAGGCCACATTCCATGCTTTATCAGTTTCTATCTCCTGTCAATGAGTGTCCTTTGTTTACTGTTTTCCTGGTGGTATTTCACAGCATAAAAGATTGCATTGATTTGAAACTGCTCTGTATTGAGTTCTTAAAAGCTTCAATAATATACACTTGAATTCACAAGAAGGCAATTTATTATGGACTCAGTTTCACCAACGGTTCTTTAATTAACTTTGCCCAGGAAGAAAACCAGCCTCTATTGTGTTAAATATGCAACACTTGTAACACTTTATTGCCTTCATTCCTTTTTCCTTTCTTTCTTGCTTTAGTTGACTGGGGCTGGCTGGAGATACCATTCTTCGCTGCAATCCACCCTGGTGGGACTTCCTGTCCCAGGATGCAATGTGGCCATCACTGTCCGCAACTGTGCTGTGGTGGAGGCATGGTGATCACGCATATAGTGCTGCCACTCCCATCTTTGCGTGGGATACTTTTTTGAACAGGGACTGCCTGGTGATACCATTCTCTCCGACAATCCACCCTGGTGGGACTTCCTGTCCCATGGTACAATGTGCCCTTCACTGTCCTCAGCTGTGATCCGTGGGAGGCATGGTTATCATACATATAGTGTTGCCTGTCCCCTCTCTGCACTGGACACATGCAGACCATGCAGGTGCACACCCTAGGCCAAGGGTGATCCCTTCTTTGCCGGTCATTAGCAGGAAGAGGCTAGGCCACCCCCCATTGGTTTGCCATCAAGACACTTTAACTCCTCAAGTGAATCATATTTACATCCCCCGTTATTTTTAGCCTGTACAAATGGTAAAATGCACATTACAGGCAGGGAAGGAGAAAGAGTCAGGCACTAGCTAGCCACAAATCAGCACTACTCTGGAGGCTTTTCATAATCGGTCTGTCAGCGTGGTCTTGAAGGAGATAGAGCCAGGGACATCTTAAGGATTTTAGGGGGCCCTGGGACAAACATATTTTTGGAGCCCCTGTTCGGAACAGCTACACATTTATGAGCAAATTACATCTTTTTCACTTTCTCTTTGGCAGGTGACCGACACTGCACAGGCAGACTGGTCCAAATTCTAAATGTTTTTCTATCTAATATTCAGGGATGGTGATGTTTGTTTTCAATATTGTAATATAGCAGCAGCTCACTATTACAATTGCAAAAAATCTCTGCGACTAAGGTCCTCTTTTGATCTAAAAGGAACATTTTTATAGATGTTGCATAGCGTTGAAAAACAAACAACATTTTTCTGCTAAATATCTGTAATAAACTCTCACACATCACTCGTATTACTATTAAAGGAAAATAGTATTTGAAACAATCTATGTTTAAAAAACATTCACGGTCATCAGGGTTGGACCTTGTGGAGAACAGAGCCAGATCTATCAGGGCCCCCCTGAAATGCTGGGGCCCAGGGCCAGAGCCCACTTTGGCCATGCCTTATAACGTCTCAGCATAGAGCAGTTTGAGAGATGGCTATCATTGGACTTGGGGTAGAATTAGATTTTTGTCACTTCGCCACTTAAAACCTTACATTATGCTACTACTGGTAATCCTTTGTATGTAATAATTAATTTAATTTAATTTAATTTTAATTTATTTGCATTGATTCCACAGGGTTCCATCTCTTTTGCTCACATTCAGGTGGAAGGGGGCCAAGTCCAGATTCAACTACTGTGGTTTCTTATCCTTTCTTAAGTATTATTAGCAGCTAACCCATGGCAAAAACGGGGAAACTCAATAAATTCCAAATTAACAGGCCACAAATTTACTTTATCATTAGTGGGGACTGAGAACTCACAGCTTGTGGCTCCCCTCATTAGTGCTGCTATTACTCACAGGGTGTTGTGTAGTGCCTATAAATCTATAAAGGATCTGCACCTTTAGACAACATAACCTGTGGGATTGGTGTCCAGATTGATTCCAGATTTCGCCTGTATACCAGCTAGCTCAAAGTGCTGCTGTAAACCCCTCATACCATGGAGAGAATAGTTCTTGGCAACTATCGAACATGATAACCCTGTCCCATCAGGGATCATGGAAACAGTACGGGACTTTTCGTTCAGTCTCTCGTGCTCAATTTGTCTCAAAGAGATACACAGAATAAACAGTGTGAACGTTTTCAATAAGCATTTATTGAACCAGCATTATTCTAGTCTAAAATAAGTGTGCTGAAACAACCATAAGAGAGAACAGACATAATTGATTATAAGTACCAACAGAGTAAATGGATGGTAGATTTCTATCATAGTGCTGAAACAATGAATATATGCAGGTATATAAATACATGACAATAATAATGTGTACTCCTACGATGCAACCCTAACTAAATGTACCTAAGTGTACCTAGCATGTATGTAGGTGTAGAGCCAAGAATCCCCCTAGGATGAAGCCAACCCCATTACCTAGTGTGTGAGATTGAAGGACCCCATCTTGGTCTCGAGAAGGACTACCGCAAGGGATGTCAGACCACAGCGTGCTGGAGTGTCTGCGTGCAGGAACCTCAGCGTCTTGCCTCAGTATGTCAGCATGGAAGTCTTTCTCCTCTGCCTTTTCTGATGTTTCTATATTCAAAAGGTACCCTCAGGGGTTCTACCTTGCTGTGTATGAAGGAAGGGATGACCCTTACATATAGTTATTATGCAGAAGATGGTTATTCTGCTGTGATTCTGCTGTGATTCTGAGAATCTTTATGCATAATAAATGAGGCTAGATTTCTTAGAAAACCACACCACATTAATGGAGCACCTTAACTAGGTAAAAGGTCAATACCAAAAATCGTTATGCAGTACAATGGCAGAAAAAATGTAGGTAACAGTTTACGTGACTACGCAGGCTTATATTGGGGTACATTCTAAAACATAACAAAGGAACCACACTCCCCAACAAGCAGGATCAGATAAAAAAGATGTTTACTGCCACCATAATGCCCATTAAGGATCAAACTGGTACCCTAGAAAAAACAATCCTGGATATAGGTACAGTGTTAAAATCTCAGTTAGCGATGAATCCATTGCTGCCCTCTCATTCTTCTCTTTCCTCTGAGGTAACATCACATGGAATAATGACAAAATCAGGACATTCAACAACAGAGAGCTACGACGGCAATGGATATACCCCTTCCTTCTTCTTCATTGATGTATTCAAGTATTTCAGCCCAGTTCGAAAGATCTCAGATGGAAATCCAGAGAAATCAAAGATCTACCTCTCCTATTTTGTAAGACCATTGTGTGGCCTGGTTGTGGACAGATGTTCTACTCATCTTGGAGTACAATATTCCCAGTAGACTCTAAATCTTCTGCCAGCTTGCTGCCTATATGTGGCAGTAACAGTAGATGTGCCAGAGGATAAGGAAGAGAATTTTTTAGATTAAAAAAATAAAGCTTGCTATTGGCTGACAAGAAACTCTGAATTCTCCATTAACAAATATGAAGTTATCCTTATGTTGAGGAGGGTGGGTTGGGTGGGTCCGTAAAGGAAAACAATAGAGGGTGATTGTAAATGGGCAGTGTGATAAGGTGACGCACTTTTGCCACTCCCCCTAAGGAGAAGCATTGACAAGGATAATGCTGATGGACATTCTTCAATTTGCATCTGAAATGCAGGGTGACACTGATGATCATAGAGCAACATATGTGGGAAGGGGAAGGGTAGCGTCTTTGATCACATTTTAGTGTCTGATCCATTGATCCCTTTTTTACATAAAGGTGAGATTTTTACCTCTCCTTTTAGTGACCATCGACCAATTAGTCTCCTATTTTCATTTTCATCTACACTGTCTCCACCCCCAGTCAGACTGTACCCATCACTTTCCCTCAAACCCATTTTAGGAAATGGAAAAATGTAGATTGTTTTAAAATTCTCACGGAACTGGTCTTGACTTGATTAGCTGAGATTGCGATTTGGGATACTTTTGGGAACATTTGTACTTCCATTTCTGGGTTCCTAACAGTAAAAAAGTCACAGAGAGCTTGCCCAGTACATTCATGGTTTAAAAAGAACTGCACCAAGTCTCTTAAGTAACTACTAAAGTGCCCTATGACGCTGGAGTGGTTAGAGTGACGAGCCAGAAGTATTCTGACGTTCTGGAGAAAAGAAACCAAGAGATAAGAACTTTGGCTTGGGAAGATCTGGAACATACTGCCTCCCTTAAAGATAACAAGGCTTTCTGGGAGATGGTAAATCTTCCCTTTTTATACTGGCAAGAACTCTTCAGGAACTGACAGTCTTATTTAAGAGCAAAACTGGGTCTCCCATTTTTAAAACAATATTCACCTCAGATTCAAGGGACGTGATCCTTGTGGTCTTATCAGATCCTATTCTTAGATATGAGGACCAGGCGACCTTCAGTAATTAGGTTACAGTTGGGAAAGTGTGAAAAGCCATTGTTAGATCAGCTTCAGGAAAAACTTCAGTCCAAGATGGAGTTCCAGCTGAGCTTTTCAAGAGTAATTTAGAACTCTGAGCCCTATTGATTACTAACATTTTTAGAGCATTATTTACTAACGACTCAGTTGATTCCTGAAAGGATTCATTGACAATCCCCATTTATAAGAAAGGAGACCAAAAACGACCCATCAAATTATTGGCCTATCTTTCTTATCGACTCTCCTGCTAAGATCTTTGGGAGAGTGATTTTGGGAAGCTGGAAGCCTCGGGCAAAAGAGAAAGCCTTCTTTACACAGTTCCAATATGGGGTTCGACTAGGTTTAGGTACCTCAGAACAAGCACTCAATCTGCCCCTTATTTTAAAGCAAATATGTCAAGGCCAGGAGAGGTTCCATGTATAGACTATATGACGTTACAACACAAACAATTACTACGCATGCTTTTACAATGCAATTTTTACATCACAACTACCATTACATCACATGATTTTACAATGCATGCTATTACAATGCATTTTTATAAACTACCATTACAACGCATTCCATTACAATGCATACCATTACAATGCATACCATTACAATGCATAATACTTTTAGGGCAACAGAAGGGTAAGTGTTGGATAGTTTAGGGGTAATATTATTATTACCACTCCACTTAGTGCAACAGTAGGGTAAGTGTTGGATAGTGTATGGATAAAATTACTATTCCCACTCCAGTGAGTGCAACTTTCGGGAAAGTGTTGGATAGTGATGGGTTAAACATTACTATTCCCATCTACCCCAAAACCCATACCCACTGTAAAACTAAAAATCTCCATTACTTACCGAATAATGCGTTGTAATGGCATGCGTTGTAATGGTATGCGTTGTAATAGCATAAGTTGTAGTGACATGCATTGTAATGGCATGCGTTGTAATGGTATTTGATGTAAAGGCAGTTGCGTTGTAACAGTTGCATTGTAAAAGCAGTGCGATGTAATGACTGTGTTGTAATGGATGTATCCCCATGCATATGGCCTTTATGGACCTCTCCTCAGCCTTTGATTTAGTAGGCAGCGATAAACTTTGGGACAATATGGGTCAAGCTTGGATTGATCCTGCTCTTGTAATGGATTTGAGAAGACTACACCAAGATACTTAAACACGCACCTTTGGAATATACCCAGGGTAGGGAACTAGGGGCTGTGGGGTCTCCAGGGTAAGCTGTCCTCCTAACACAATATGTGATGCTAAGTAAGCTACCCAAGGTCGACCTATGAAAAAAGCATGATACCTGGTGGTGTGTGAGGACAACCCATCACATGTTTGTGTATGTCCAATACTCCTACTGAGTGGTGTTAGGAAAGATACATTAAATATATTTGAAAAAATATTGGTGTTGCTTATTTAGTGTGCTTACAACAAGATACTACAGTGCGGGTCCGTTTACATAGGGTGGGGATTTGATGTCACCCATAAAAGTAACTCGGGGGGGTCAGACTAGGCTGTATTTTGTCCCCCTTTTTATTTGCATTTTATATCAATGCATTAAATACTTCTTAAGGTCTCTAACCACCGATGTTCCTAAAGTTGGCAACTGTTTGGTCCCAGTACTCCTGTATGCGGACAACACTGTCCTTTTATCGCGCACTGCAAGTGGGTTGCAAATTTGGTTGGATGGCTTTTATTCCTTTATGGGCGATTTAAAGCTCAAGGTTAACGAAAAGAATTCATACATTACGAAGAGCGGTCCAAAAAATACCTGTTCAAGGAAGTTTTTTGTTGGAGGCACACCAATAATAAACATACAGAATATTAGGTATTTGGGAATTGAATTTTTGGCAGACTAGACCTGGGAAAGACTAGTAAACCAGAGGTTACAACTTACTGAAGCAGCATGCGAGGCACTCTATAGATTTGTCAACAATACCGATACGACAAGGGTCCCAGGGTATATTTATAGACCTCGCACGAACACAACCCCCAACATGATACCTATACAACAACGAGTGTCCATGGGTCTCATATATGAAATATTCAAACTGTGTGTGGCTACAAAAATAACTATTACTAATTAAAGTAAAGAAAAAGGATATCCCTCAAGTATGAAAGTTGCCCATCGGTTGCTGTCCGTTACCGCCCTTGTCATCATCTGGGTCTCCTCACACCAAGGAGATAAAGGTTGTAGCTATCCTAATAAGATGTAAGGTGCTACAGACCTAGCGATGCAAGGATGTAATATGCAGTGGTAATATTCATAGTATAAAGTGTTCCTTGCATGTTCTTTGTAATACCTGCTTACGACCTATGCCATTTATCTGCTGCCTTAAGATGAAACTTAGGAGTGTCAGAATTTTGAGCCCAGGCTGGCTTCGACCATTGAAAACACCCCCACAGAGGGGTAACCACAGGCATTCAGCAGCAGTTATGACATCGGAAGGCCAAGTTTTTCTAGCACAGGGCTTCAAGTTCTGATACTACATCCATTTTTTTCTTTTCATGGACCATAATGCATGATATGGTGCTCCAGAGTAGAAAGAAGGTAAATATCATCCATGTGGTAGGAGAAAACTCACAGCTCATCAGGGACAAGGCGTTTTTTGTTTCAGAAAATAAAGTACCCCTTCTGGATGTTTGTTTGGGAAATTTAAAAAATACAGACTGAGCTGCCATGCAACAATAGCATAGCAGGCTGGCCTCAGTTTTACTGTTGCTCCAAAGTGTTCCCACTGTATAATCAAGAACAGTGCAGCAAATGAGGGGGCCCAGCAGTTGTTATTGAGCTGAGCCAGGATCCAGGTCAACCAGCACAGTAAAATATGCTAAATTTGTCCCGGTGTAATTTCTCCGCTCCAACGCATATTCAGTAGCACCCACACAATGTCTGTTTTCCCTTCCAAGAAACAACCTGCAGGCAGTTAGTGGGCATTCCCATTTTCCCATTTTCACTTGCGGCCTGCTCCAAAACAAAAACCTGATTTAGAGGGTCATGAGCCCTCCTTTTGCTCAGCACCACCCTGGCTGGTAGATATCTGGAGACTAACACCACCAAATGTAAATGCAATGGGGGGACACAAAGGTGCACAGCTTTCTTATAGTTTCAGAAGTGCTTAGGAGAAATATTGTGGACAGATTTTCGAATTTATTCAACCCCTGTATATATGCGAAAATCATGAGAATAAGTATGCCATATGTATCTGTCGGTTTGAATAGTTACACATATAACAATTTAAATAGCACTTAGTATCCCTATTTAATTCTTTAATAGCACTACACATCCCAATGTAGGTTGTCAGAGTGCATTATCACATGCACACATTATACACTGACAAATAATCGAACGTGTGAAAATCCATGTACAGTCTGTGTTACATATGACAATGAGGGTTACAAGATGTTGGAGTCACATATCATCTTTACTCGTAAGCCTTACATGTTGAGAGTGCAAGACTGTGAGAAATACAAAGTCAGGATTTAAAATGTAACACTGTACTTGTGGTTGCATGTACTAATAAGACATTCTTACTACCGAAAGGAACGTTTAGCAACCTTGTAATAATAGAGGATTGAGAAAAAAAACAATAAGGTTCTAAACCCATGCCTAGCAATTAGCATGCAGGTCTTTGAGGCTGGTTCATAGCTCATTGTGCCGTATTAGAAGAATTGCAGTTTATGAACTGCAAGTAACAAAAGGATCTCTGAGTCAAAAGTAGTTATCCACTTACCTATGTTTATAAAATAAGAATCTGTGATCTGAATGTTAGACAATGTGCGTTGTAAAAGACATATTATCCCTCAATGCTCATTTATGAGTCCAAATGGACAAGACAAAACACAGATCTGTTAAGCAACTGCTGCACTTATATTAGCGGGAACCTGTAGACGGTAAGGGTGCTTTCTTATTTTTACTTCCAGATGGACCCAAAACAAAGGCCTGAATTAAAGGACCTTAAGTCTTCCGTTTGTTTGAATATCATCCTGGCTTGTAGTTATGTGGAGCTTAATATATAGATGCTTATGCACTGGAGGGAAACAAAGGTGTGCTGCTTGTTGTCACTTTACAAGTACTTAAGAGAAACTACAATTTGGAGGCTGGTTTTAGACTTTGTTGAACACCTGTTTATAGGTCTGTGCTAGTATATGATTCTAATTCTTGTATAGCGCTACTCATAACAGCATAATGGGTTAGAGTGCATTACATCACACACACACACACATAAAATAGGGAGAATAAATAATACAAAGTGTGCAGATTAATTTGCAGGATGTGCTAAGTAAGACAGGCAATATTGCAAGGTGCAGGAGTCATATATCATCCATAGAGCTAGGCATTATATGGTAAAAATGCATGGTAGGGAGAAAAACAAAGTCAGGATCTTAAAACATAACACAGTGGTTGGGGTTGTATACCCAGACGGACTCCTATTAGCAACTTTCAAATAATGACAGATTGAGACAAAGAATAATGTTCTAAAATAAACCATTGCATGTACAGGCAGCTCCATATTAGACATACTGTATCTTATAAACTGCAAGTAAAAAATGCAGTAACTCAATTATCTATCTACTTAAAATACAGATCTGTCTTCAAAAGAAATTCTCACTACCATCTTCTTTCAAGACTAAATATGCCCTTTTATCCCCCTCGCTTACTCAATATCTTAATTCTTTACCTTCTACTCCTGATTTGCCCTCTAGATGTTCCACTCTTTTTCCTTTATTAATCTCTTCACCTTCAGCCTCCTCTCTATACAAGTCCCTACTTCTTCCTTCAGGCAGAGATAAAACAAAGACTGTACTGGCATGGGAAAAAGATTTAACGGAATGTTGTTCAACACCTACTTGGGATAAACTATGGCTTAAATTCATAAAACTTCCCGAGCTGCTAAAACTTCTCAAACACTTTATTTTATTTATCAATGACTTTTATTTACTCCGGCTAAACTGGCCTCTTTCTCCTCAGAATCTCAACCCACTTGCTGGTCCTGCTCCTGTACACATAAGGACTTAAAACATATGCTGTTTGACTGCCCCTATATCCATAGCTTTTGGCAATTAGTTTGGTCACAAATTAATTCAATTTTTAACACCTCTGTTCCTTTCTCCCTCTCCAATATCTTCTTAGGCTCCCTGTCCCCTCAGTGGCCACAATCTCGTCAAATGTTAAATTAATAGATTTATTACTGGCAGTAGCACTCCATTTAATTACGTCCAATTGGAAACAAGCGGACAAAGTCACCTTTAGAGCATGGTGGAATGCTGTTTGATTTCATCACAGGTTTGATACCAATTTTGTCTCCCCTGTTTCCCTATCTATCAAAAAAGATCTTTTATGGCTTCCTTTGACTACATACTGTTGTATAGCATTTTAGGACCCTAGTGTAATTTTCTCGATTCATGTCCTTATATAGGTATAAATCACCATATCCTTATATAGGCATAGCAATCATAACCATATTTAGACATAGCTCATGAAGTCCAAATACTAACCCTGGGCGAAGAACTACGCTCCGTTTGCGGAGTTTGCGGAGTTTTGGGAACTCCGCGTTCCGCGGAGTTCGCGTAGCTGCCGATAACTCCGCTATCCGGTGCGGAGCGTAGTTGTCGCGCGCTAAATAACATTGTCGCGCGCTAAATAACATTATCGCGTGCGCGGCAATGGCTTACCTTGGTTCTGCGTTCGCTTTTTCCCGGTCGCGTCTGCCACCATGTTTGTAAACCCTTTCGTGCAGCTGTGCGAACGCGATAACGTCATTGGAAGCGCGATAAAGCCATAAGGACGCGCGAGTATGTTTGTTGGTAAGATCGAGTTGCCGAACACGCAGAACCTGCAATCTTGCACAGAATAACTCGCGAGCATGTTAAAAGTTAAACCATAATAATAAATTACCATTTTGGTTAGCAAACAAGTGAAAAACCCCTCAAAGTTGTACCTTTGGATGTATTTTTTGGGGGGAAGGAGTCCTCTTTCTGTTTCTACTCTATTTTTGAATATTAAGGAGGAAGGGCTCTGGAGTTTACAACTTCCTGTTCCTGTCCACCAGGCTCCTCCCAGTGCTTTGTCCATGAGGTGGTCACTTTCATTTGGATTTTGAGCTGGCAGGATCACTTTCTGTGTGTGTTGGCTGCATTACTGCTTTTTTTGAATTTTACTGAGGACTTTTGGATTTTGAATTCTCTTTTTCAAGTAAGTTCAGTAATGTATGAGTGAGTATGATGTTATAGACTTGTGTTTGTTTGATTTTAAATTTTTTTAACTACAGTATTCATTCCTTGATTTAAATTATTGATGGGTGCCTATACTTTTATGAGGTCCCAACTTGTATTTCTTTTTAAATTTCATCCAGGCTGCATAGAGAGGTACCCATGGGTAAAATCATAATTCTGTGTTTAAATTTTTATTCAAGTTTGTAAACAAACATCATGGCTGGCATTGGATTATGGTCATCATTATGCAATAGCAATGTCTGCTGTTGAATTTCTGTTTGTGTAATTAAAAAGTTTTTTATTTTTTTAAGCCAATAGCTGACCCTAGTACTCCATGTAGTTAGTGTGTAGGCATGTTTGAGTTCATTGTAATAACTTTCTGTGGTTGGCCTGGCCATGTGTTGTTGGCGGCCATTTTATGTTTCCCAGCCACTTTGCTCTTGCCATAGGCCTCCAAACTTGTGGCCTACTCTGCCAGTAGGCCAGAGGTACTAGTCATAGGGTCATGAAAGGTAATCAACTGTTTTTCTGGTGTACCTCTAATTAGAAAGTCATGGATGGACTGGTTTGATTTAGAAAATCTTATGTTTATGTGTGGGGTATGTCAGGTTTTGGGTGTCTGTCAATTTCTGCCAGTAGGTAACCCTAGGAATACTGTTCGCGTACTTTTGGTAACGTCGCACCGTGTGAGAACGCGACCGTACCTTTTTTTGTCTTGTTCGCGCGCTCAATGTACTGGCTCGGGAACGCGATAACGACTTTTCACTCGATTCGCGTTGCCGAACACGCCGATTTTGCATTCTCGCGACCAATATGTCCCGAGTTGCATAAAAGTTCCTCGAAAATGTTTAATGTGTCCCCTGTGCTACAAAAAAGTCCTCATTTATGTGTTATTTGGTTGTAGTTTTGTCTTCCTGGAGCATGGGCCACTCCCAGTCCCTTTCTGTCCTCTATGTAATGATTTCTTGTTTATGGTTGGGGTGACCAATTTGGGGGGTGGTGTCTGGTGTGTCCATTTTGTGAAGCTAAGCATTGTCCCTTTGGCATAGGCATTTATTGTCTCTCCTCTCTTTCTTTTCATGTAGTGGTGAGGGCCATTTTGTGTGTACTTACTTCCTTTGTGATGATTCTGCTATGTTGTTGTTGGTGGGCAGGCCATGTGGTGGCGGCCATTTTGTGTATGCTTCCTTTGTGACTGATTTTGCCATGTGGTGGAGGCCATTTTGGGTGCATCCCTTTTCCAAGTTGTTTTTGGGTGTCCCTGTCCTCCTGGCCCTATGGAGGCGGCCATTTTCTGTGTCCTTCCCAGGTTCTCTTCTTTTGCCATAGCCATCCAAGGCTTTTGTAGGTACTACTACTCACAGCCATAGGTGCATTCAAGTTAATCAACTATTTTTGTGGTGTAACTTTAATTACACCGTGTATGGCTTTGGATTGCTTCACATTTTTTGTAATGGTGGTACTTTCAGTTTTTGGTTGCTTGTGTGTAGCTAATATGGCACTCCCTGCCAGTAGGTAACCCTAGGAATACTGTTCGCGTACTTTTGGTAACGTCGCACCGTGTGAGAACGCGACCGTACCTTTTTTGTCTTGTTCGCGCGCTCAATGTACTGGCTCGGGAACGCGATAACGACTTTTCACTCGATTCGCGTTGCCGAACACGCCGATTTTGCATTCTCGCGACCAATATGTCCCGAGTTGCATAAAAGTTCCTCGAAAATGTTTAATGTGTCCCCTGTGCTACAAAAAAGTCCTCATTTATGTGTTATTTGGTTGTAGTTTTGTTTTCCTGGAGCATGGGCCACTCCCAGTCCCTTTCTGTCCTCTATGTAATGATTTCTTGTTTATGGTTGGGGTGACCAATTTGGGGGGTGGTGTCTGGTGTGTCCATTTTGTGAAGCTAAGCATTGTCCCTTTGGCATAGGCATTTATTGTCTCTCCTCTCTTTCTTTTCATGTAGTGGTGAGGGCCATTTTGTGTGTACTTACTTCCTTTGTGATGATTCTGCTATGTTGTTGTTGGTGGGCAGGCCATGTGGTGGCGGCCATTTTGTGTATGCTTCCTTTGTGACTGATTTTGCCATGTGGTGGAGGCCATTTTGGGTGCATCCCTTTTCCATGTTGTTTTTGGGTGTCCCTGTCCTCCTGGCCCTATGGAGGCGGCCATTTTCTGTGTCCTTCCCAGGTTCTCTTCTTTTGCCATAGCCATCCAAGGCTTTTGTAGGTACTACTACTCACAGCCATAGGTGCATTCAAGTTAATCAACTATTTTTGTGGTGTAACTTTAATTACACCGTGTATGGCTTTGGATTGCTTCACATTTTTTGTAATGGTGGTACTTTCAGTTTTTGGTTGCTTGTGTGTAGCTAATATGGCACTCCCTGCCAGTAGGTAACCCTAGGAATACTGTTCGCGTACTTTTGGTAACGTCGCACCGTGTGAGAACGCGACCGTACCTTTTTTGTCTTGTTCGCGCGCTCAATGTACTGGCTCGGGAACGCGATAACGACTTTTCACTCGATTCGCGTTGCCGAACACGCCGATTTTGCATTCTCGCGACCAATATGTCCCGAGTTGCATAAAAGTTCCTCGAAAATGTTTAATGTGTCCCCTGTGCTACAAAAAAGTCCTCATTTATGTGTTATTTGGTTGTAGTTTTGTCTTCCTGGACAGGCCATGTGGTGGCGGCCATTTTGTAGGTACTTCCTTTGTGCATTTATCATTGGCCTCCCTGCTTTTGGTCTGATCTGATAGTAGGCCAGAGTCCCAGAGGTGGTAGTTAGTTACTAGTTAGCGGGGCTGCTTTATGTAGCTGTTTCTATTTGGTCTATTTAATTACCATCATTACGGCATGTGTGTATGCCATTGCATTTCCAAGTTGGTTGTCTGGGCAGGGGGGTAGGTAACTTTTTTGTGTGTGTAATAATTTTATGGCTTGTATGTGTTTTTGCAGTGAAGTTTTACAAACTCTTAGCCATGGGGTATTTTGATTTTCCTTGCATTAACCTGTCATGACTCATGTGTAGCAGGCATACTCCTTTTTCTGTCCATATTGGTATATGATAGGCCTGCTTGACTTTATGATTGGTTATTTCGGGACTTCATGTGGCTGGGAGCTGTGGTGCTCGTAGTATTAGTCTTCTTTTTTGTGTTTTATACATTGGCCTGTGTGTCTTTCAATTGTTCATGTGTTGGCTTACTGCTTGTTTGACTGACGTGTTCTGTCTTCTTTGCTTGTAGGTGCACAGAAAAAGACTGAGGAGGTGCTGGCTGTTTTCATCCATCGCCCGTCCAACTGCCAGACGGACGTCCTTCAATTGTACGCCACGTGTGGTGTGTGACTCATCTGACCACACATCTCTGCAATTTGTGCTACTGAGTGCTGCTGTGTGCTGACATCAGAAGAAGATGGGTCCTAAGAGAGCAGGTACCAGGTCCTCCACCACCAAGAAAGTTGCTGAGAAGAAGGTACAGAAGAAGGAAGTGTCACTTAAGGCTGGTATGGACCCCCAAACCTTTTTTGGGCCCCCAAAACGTACGCCTGCAGCAGCGGTGTCCGTGGTGCAAGCTGGAGCCAGGCCCAGCACATCCGCATTAGCGGGGGCAAGCCACCAACCCAGGGCCAAGCACATGAGGGTCGAAGAGGTAGCCGGCCTAGTGTTACAAAGCAGTGATACTGAGCCTGAACTTAACTTATCGCTGTCTCAAAGTAGCACACAATCCACGCAAGATGAAAGTGCTGAACAACCGCCGCCAGCAGTAGATGTTCAACAACCACAACCACTTCCCGCAATAGTTGTTGAAAAACCACAACCACCGCCCGCAATAGTTGTTCAACAACAACAACCAAATCCCACAATAGTAGTTGTTGAAGAACCACAGCACGCTATAGTACTTCCTCAAGAACAACAACCACCGTCTCCGCACGCAATAGTGGAAGTTGTTCCTCCCGATGTCGGGGCAGTTCAGGAAGTAGAGCCTCATTCCGAGCAAGAAGAAGAGGAAGCCACTTCTGGAGGTGATCTACTGTCTTTAAATTTACCAAAGGAAAGGAGGGTTAGTGGCAGTGCATCGAGTTCTTCGCATAGCATCCCTTCAGATGACCTTGATAAGGAATGGCATCCACAACGAAGAACTGAGCATTCAAAGGAGAGGCATCCTAAGACCAGGCTGGGAAAAAGGAAGGATCCGTCAAGGCTTGAACTTCCGGAGTTCGATGTAGGTGAACAGGATGCTGATGGTGATAAAGACGGGTCTGACACTGACAATGTCATCATCACAAGCGTTATTCCTGGTGCAGAGGATGTAGAGACCAGCATTTTCACCCTATCCAGAAGGGCTGCGATTAGTGATGAGCAGATAGCACGTGTAACTCCTACACACTCAGCGCCCAAAGTAACACCAGCTCCCATTTTTGCATCAGCGAAGGCCCGGCAGCGTGCGACATCCAGCGCAAGCGCCACCTCAACAGAAGGAGGTAGTGGCAGTACTAGTACTGAACTGCCACATAGGGAAATTCAACAAAAAGGCTCCAGTTCATCCGGGATTGGAAGTGGGTCCTCCTCTTCCTATGGCAGGAGACAAAAGTTTAGCTCCCCAGTCTGGGATTTTTTTACGGTTCACCCACATCAGGAGAACATTGCTATATGCACCATTTGTCACACCAATGTTAGTCGTGGTAAGATTGGTACAAACTATGGTACTGGAGGCCCAACGACCCATATGAAAAAAACACACACAATTGTATGGGAGAACCACCTTGCAAGCTTAAAAGATGTAAGCACTGGTGTTGGTGGGGAGGATACAGTACTACAAGGTCCACTCATGGAAGAAGAGGGAGACGATGACCTTCTATCTGGGAGTGGTACACAAATGAGCCCTGTCGCCAGCACTGGAGTGGTGCAGTCCAAATCCTCAGCATCAGCAACTTCTCAGTGGCACCAGAGTCAGCCGGAGACACCAAGGGCAAGGAGTGAAAAGTCTGCGTTGAAAGGTGGTCCGTCTAGCAGAACAGAAAGAATTACCAAGCAGCTTACCATTACTGGCATGTTTATGCAGGAGGGAAAGTACGAGCGGAACCACCCAACAGCACGTTTGTACAATGCGAAACTTGCAAAAATGTTGGCACTCGACCTTCTCCCATTTTCATTTGTTGAGGCAGTGGGATTTCGGCAATTAGTGGCAACACTCGCCCCAAAATGGGACGTTCCCAGTCGCTACTATTTTGCAAGAGTTGCTATTCCAGCACTACACCACGACGTGCTGGGATTGATTGGGAAAGCCTTACAACAGAGTGTTGTCCATTGTATCCACCTGACAACCGACATGTGGAGCAGTCGCGAAGCCACAGCAGATTACATGTGCATCACCGCACACTGGATCTCTTTTGCAGGTGTGAAAGACAAGTTAACATCAGGCCTTCTTGACGTTGCTGGGATTTTCAATGACACTCGCAAACATGCAACTGTAGCCATGTTTGGTATGGAGAAAAATCATACTGCTGACAACATTTTGTCTGACTTTAACAGCAAGGTCTTTGAATGGCTGAAACCAAGAGGCCTTAAAATTGGTTTTGTTGCCACCGACAATGGCAGTAATGTAGTGAGGGCAATGAAAGATGGACAGTATTTCAGGGTACCCTGTTTGGCACACTGCATTAACTTAGTCGTGCAAGACTTTCTAAAAAATGAACTCCAAGTCAGCACCATACTGACCATCTGCAGAAGAATATGCACGCATTTTAACCATTCTTTCAAAGCGCGGAAGCTGCTACGCGTCATTCAGCGGGAGCATAATTTGCCAGTCAAAGCACTGATCCAGGAGGTCCCAACACGTTGGAACTCGACTTATTTCATGCTTGAGCGTCTCTTTGAACAGTACATACCACTGAATGCTTATGTAATGTCAAGAAGATTAGTGGATCCTACTGTTAATCTTAAAAGCCTGACCGTTGAGATGTGGCAGTGGGACATCATTAAATGCTTGACAGAGATGCTACAACCTTTTGAGGTGTTCACACGTGCAGTTAGCAGGGAGGACTGTACTATGGGCCAAGCCATCCCATTGTTGTACATGCTCGAGCAACAGCTGAAGGAGGTCTGTGAAACATACGAAGGTGACGAAGAAAAAGTTGATGCATGTACCTTGGCCAAGGCCTTACGCAACCGCTTATCTGTAAATGCAAGGCTTAAAATGATTGTGTCAGATCCAAATTACATAACTGCAACAATCTTGGATCCACGGTACAAATTGTTTGTCAGCAGTAGCGCAGTCATTCCTTTTTCAGATGGGGATGTTGCCAATTACAAAAGTTCCATAGCTGTGGAAGCTAATGATTTCGAAACTGAACGGCTGTTACTTAAAGGCCTGACAGTGCCAGCCCAGGACAGTCAAAGTACTCCAGGCCATCCTCCTGAGGCAACTCAGGCAAGTTCATCAGAGCATGAGAGCGGTGCGTCCGCTTCCCAGCAGGCACCAACAGTACCAAAAGCAGCACCTACACGATCTGATTCAGCAGACACAACCAAAAGCATAACTGCTTTTTTTCTACAGAAGGGGATGGGTAAGTCCGTTGCTGTTGCAAAGGGGAAAGAGGAGCAGCAAAGCCGAGCACCAATGAACACTGAGCGGATGGTTCAGGCCTATCTGGATGACACAACAGAGGTGTTCATGGAGCAAAGCCCATTGGTCTATTGGTATGAAAGAAGGAGACAGTGGCCAGTGCTGAGCAGGCTGGCGATAAAGTATTTGGCTTGTCCTGTAGCCAGTGTCGCCTCTGAGCGGGTTTTCAGTGCTGCTGGTGCCATTGTGACATCGAAAAGGACCAGTCTCTCCCCCAAAAGCGTCGAGAGGCTGACAATGATAAAAATGAATCAACACTTCATACCACCAGACTATACTGTACGTGAAACCGAGCAGGATGAAGAAAGCGAGCCCGAAGAATTCATCACTGCTGGGTTACATGACCTACTGCTGTCCGGACCCACAGAGTTTGAGGACGAGCACCTCTTCTCTGACCAATAGGCTGTTAAATTGTGACTTTTTCCATTCTTTTATTTGTGTTATTTATTTTCTTATTAAAAATGACTTTCTGGTGCAAAACTGCTAATCTTAAAATAAAAAGCTCAACCAAATCCATCCCCACCACTCATTCTTTTAATGTACCTACTGGAGTTGCACACCTGTGCATTTATTTTCGCTGTATCTTTTTTAGTTACCTCCTGGAGTTGCACGCCTGTGCATTTATGTTCCATGTTGACTGCACTCCTCAGAGTCTTGCTCCATCTTCTTGACTCCCACTCAAGTCAATACAATTCCATCTTGGCAGCCATACATTTGATGTTGTAGATGGAGTATAGTACAATAACAATAATGTAGCCTCTAACAGTCCCTCCATAATAAGTGAACCGTACATGACTACAGCCATCCTCTATTTCATTTGAAATCTGCAACTCATAATAACTGCCTTGCTGAGTCTTACTCTTAAGGCTACCACCTCTGTCTGCAGGCATTCAGAGACGACTCTTCTGTGTCAAAAGAAACTTGAGCAGGCATCCACAACTGAAGTCAACTTGTTGTGATGACTCGCATTACAAAGGCTCGGCAGCATCTGTGATCAATCTTCTGACAGTGAAAGAGAAGAGCAAAACAGGTATAAAAATGAATGATGCCATGCATTGCATTGGATGTATTTTTTTGCTGACTCTGAGCTAATGTGCATGGACTTGAAGTATACTAGTAACTTCAGTTCAGACTCACGTGATAGCCAATTTTTCCATGTTATTTACTAATAATAGAAATTATTTACGCACTTGTGTTCCTACTACTACAGATGCAGTCAGGACTTAATTTATCGTAGTCACTCACTACAGACTGAGTTGCTGATGATAATGATGGTGACCACCATATCTTTGCTGTCAGGCAGTTGGATCTGAGCTGATTGATGCACAATGTTTCTTGGAGTGGAATACAAGGTAATAAATAAATACAAATAAGAGTCACAGCACAGTAGACCCAGGCTACATGTTTGTGCACAGTGCTGTGGTAGAGTACAATAGTGGTATGATTGATGACTGAGAATGACGCATTGATTTTGTTGATTAATTTTGTAAATGCTAGGTTGCTTTTTCAATTTCATTCACCTTTCTGTGGCTCTGAAATTTTTAGGGAAATGCAGTTTGTATAACGGCCAAACCTGTGTCGTCATGGGCCTGTTGTTGTGTGCTGGCTCCTGTCTTTTTTTGTACTTCTAGATTAAAAATGATATGCAACTAGTAGACTTATACAAATTGTATCCAAGCCGCCTCAGTCTGAATTCCTCTCATACGACTACTCCTCTTGTATTGTTTTTTTTATCTTCACTGTATTAAAATTTGTTTAGGTCATTCACATTCTTTTGTATTTGCCTTTTCTTTTTCAGGCTGGACATCTTTCACCCACTGCTTTATAGTATGAGCATCAACTCTCACCCTTACCACAAATCCTCATCATCAAGCAATTGGATTGCGGGAAACCAAGAATCATATTCAGCGTGTCCTTTTCTTACGTCCATTGCTTACAATCATTAGCTAGCGGATCAACATCATAAATCATCGTCTTCATTGTTTTGCTTTTGTTGTCTCCAATCTCCATGCGTACTGTTTTTCTTTCTCAAACCTTTCCCAAAACCCCCGTACCCATCCATTAAACAAACCCTAACCCTCTTCCCCCGGGCTGCGTGGTTACATTGAGGTGTGATGTTTCTTACATTAAATATACACCAACAATTTGATCACGCGCTTGCTGGGGCAGATGTGGTCAAAGCAACAATAGTGAAATGTCAACAAGGCATGGCCAGGATCTTCTGCGGCTTCCCAACTCAAGCTCTGTGTATAATAACGCCAAATAATTTACCATTAACATCAAACAACGAATGCATCTAATGAATTGGCGTAATTTTTTGGGTTTAAAGTGTAAAGCATTATGATTTAGAAAAGTTTGACGTTGCCGTGAGTACTACGAGTAAAGTTGAACTTCTTATCTTCTCTTGCACTTAGTTTCCAGTCCCCAAAACCATTGTTTTGTTTCAGTTTAGCAGTTGCAATATTGGGTCACCCATGCAATGTACTGTACTTACTTATACTACCCCCACATTGTCTGTCATGCAAATGACTGTCTCTTTCTTTTTGTCGCTACTGGCAGGGTCTGTCTACTACTATCACAGAAGTTCTGATTCTGAACCACAGATTCTTCGCCATTGTCTTGGAAATCAAATGCAGCCCTTGCAGTGCCACACTTCATGATAAATCATCATCATCTCATCAGCAATCACAGGTAAGATAAGTTTGCAGTGAGGTATAACGCAAGACAGACTGGTCGTTCTTCTAATACTACAAATATAACTCGGTGAGGGTTTACTGCATCTATCTGTTTGCATGTTAAAGATGTGGGCAATATATTTTATTATTAAAAAGCACTGTCCGCCGACCTGCATGGCCAAATTAAACCTTGCGAGGTTGCACAACGTACATTATTTGGTGAAACACTCCCCCCTCCAACCCCACAAGAAACGCAAATGAACTTCAAATGTTTTCTTTTTAACATAACTTTGTGTCTCGTTTATTTTAACATAATGTAATATATAACTAAAGATGATACAAAAATAAAATATATATAAATCCTACACCACAGCTGTCCCCCTACCCGCCTCCCCTAACCCCAACCAAATTCCCACGCTCAATGTCATGTAAAAAAAAAGTAAAAACCCAACACCCAATTCCCACCCACCAACAAAAGGATTAAACAAGGGGCAAACAGGGTCCATCTCATAGCCGGCGGGCTTTTAAGTGTTGATCCACCAGGATCTTTACACGCTCCTCTATTTGTTTTTTAGTCTGACTGCTTTGAGCCTCCAGCCTGGCTACCCGGAGGAGAATTTTTCGCTGGAACTGGCGGCACCTACATTGGCAGCCATGTTGTTGTGGGGGGGTGGACGATGCGGGGAAAATCTGGCGGCAGGCGGCTGCCTGACCACGCCGACGTACTCCTGCAGGCTTGGGGGCCGGGGCATTGGAAGGGGCAGCAGCTGCTGCCGCCGCCTCCTCCTCCTCCTCCTCGGCCTGAGCCACCAGCCGGCGGTAGGCCTCAACGATGGCCTGCAGTTTCCGCTGACGGGCCCGGACTGCCAGCTCCTTCCTCGTTGGTTTAGAAGGAGTAACTATAAAGAAAGAGACAGAATTGTTGTAATCAAAAATCCCAGCAAATCAAGAACACAACATGGATCCAACACATAGTGGGCGGCACAGTACAGTAGCAATAGCAAGCAAGTTGAGTACCTAAAATGTTGTTTTATCTATCTTGAACATTCTACGCCTTATATACCTCATCTGTCTGCCTTTTTTGCACGGCATTATGCCTGCCCTAGTAGCATAGGTAGCATGGGTGTACTTCAACGGTCACATACGAACACCTGTCTTTTTCATATCTCGTTTTTTTATATCATATACTCTGTGCTTCCGGGAAAAGTGACAGTCTCCAACTAACATTAATTAACAGTGGCCAGCTAGTACTAGTAAATGTCTACTCTAGAGACTATCATTCTTTATATCGCCAACAAACGTTAGGTGGTTTGTGTTTCGCCAGCAACGACCCGGAATGCATCCAGTCGTCCCCTCCTTCCCTTGCCTTTGGGTTTAACCAAAACACCGCTGCCAACACTAGTATCCACTATCCACTAACCACCGATATTGGATGTGTCTCCCACCCACGCAGGCAGCTGTGTTTTCCCCTTTCTATGCTTCCACAACAACCCACGCATCCAACTGCTCTCAAACACCTGCATTGCTTGGAGCTTTTTCCTTGCTCCTTTCATCATACTTAAAATCAATCTCATGTTAATCCATCGCGGTCATGTAATGTTGTGGATAAGACTTTTTCAGTCTGCCACCAACCTTTCACAGCTGAGTTGTAGTCACATAGAAGAGGCCTGTATAACTTATTTTATCAATTCTCGCCGGTGGTAATGCTTTTGCTAAGCTTGGTAATGACAACGGTGGCGTCATATATTGTCCAGTAGAACTTCAAGTTCATTATAAATATCAGAGTACAGTGAGGAAGTTTTCCCCACCCACCAAGTAATGCGGATCACTATTGAATGTAACTTACCATCGCCCACCGTTGTTGTCTCCTCCCCCGCTGCTGCCGGTGCTGCTGTAGGTGCCTCTGGTGGTCCTCCATTCCCCTCCGGGATCGCCTCTGCTGCCGCCGTTGCAGCGCCGCTGCCCCCGTCGGCACTGGTGGATGGTACCGGTTCTGCAAAAATAAAAATAAGTAATTAAGTACACCTTTTTAGATGGATGCACAGCCCCCATTGTACTTGTTCACCAAAAACGGAGTTCTGCAAAACAGTTAAGTACAACGTAATCAGTAGTAGTCCACATTGCCTAGTACAGCAGAGTAAGTAACACACTACACATATTAGCATTTGTTTGGTATGGTACCCAAGCTCATCTCATCTATACTCCTACTCTAGTCTAGTCCTTGGAAAGTTAGACTGAACCATGTAACCTAACCAGTTTGTACATCAATGACATGTCTACAGTTTTGCGCATGCTACCTCACACCTTGTTGCGCAGTACGAGAAGACGCCTTTGAGGCCACATGATAGTTCAAAGCATACACCTGAAGAGTTCGGAAAATAGAAAGGCCCGTATTTACTTTTTGAATGTGGATTGTGGAATTTCCTTACAGCCTCAGGTTACACCTTTTTTTTAGCATGACAGCTAAAAAGTTGAATAAATGTATGTAATGTAATGTTTTCATACTGTGTAACGTGCACCACTTTTGTCATTATCTTTCGGCAGATGAGAAGATTTCCTTCTACGAAGCAAAGATTTCCAGAGCTTACCAAAAAGAGGCATATGCAACCAGTATACGTTCAATGGTGAGGGGTCTCCGACATTTCCCACATTTCCCTATCGTGCACTGGTAGCTGTACAAATGTAGATTACTTTTTATTCAGCCTTTTTTAACTCTGGATTTTTTCTGGTGGCCCTGCCCTTGACGCATTTCACAGAACAACTTAAAAACATTGATGTTACTTACTTAGTTACTTCTAACAAAATAAAGGTTTTGAAGTACCACATTGACTCGGAAGTATATTTTCAGTGTCTGTTGTCTTGTAGACTTACACGAGAGAGTGAGCAAAAGGGGGTTACTTAGGTTATGGATTGTGTAATAAAAGCATTTGGCATCTTCATATTGGGGTTCAGGAAAGGGGTAATTGAATAACTGACCAATGACTGAGCCCATATAGGTTGGCGTTCATTGAATTGTGGGTTCCTCTGAGTTTTGTGACTCAGGTGTAAGACTGTAAGTAAGTAAGGTCCAACCTGCCTATCAACAACAACATCCAATTTTGGGGTGCATACATAGTTATGTATGTGACTGCATAGAAGAATACCCGCAAGAGTAGTAGTGGTATTCATTACTAACGCTTACAAAAATAGTAGACCAACATCTGGATGCATACTTGGTTGGTGTCAATTGGCAAAGAAGAGACATTACAGAGGAAAAAGCATAAGACAGGAGTGGACCCTGTGCCTTCCGCTATTCGATCACAGATTTTTTGAAAAGATTGATACCTTAACTAAAGAGTGGGCAACAGGGCAAGCTTACCTACAGACAGTATAGTAGTAGCACAGAGAGTCATAAGAGAGGCTCTTTCAAGGAACAGAAAGGCAGGGACAGATAGTAATACCCAAAATTTTGAAAACATAAAACAAAAACAAGCATTTGTCAAAATTTAGTTAGGTGAAATGTCATTAATCGGTTGGAAAAAAAGCTCTGTTAGAAAGTTAGGGAAATATCATTGTTCCAAAAGAAAACACTGTTGGACTTACTAGGGACAGCAGCAGGATCCTCAGTAGAGGAGCTCTGTGCCTGTGGTTCACGATCACGTTCACCCGCCGACTCGGTCCCAGCCTTCTGCTTGCCCCTGGGTTCTGTGGTTCATGTAAGAAATAATAAAGAAAGAGAAAACATTGAGTGCTGTGAAACATAGACAGCATTTCAAAAACCACTGCTACAACATTAAAAGAAACAAACATTGGTCTACCAAATGACTACTGCCTTGCATGATTCACTGACTAGTGTACTTGGAGAAAACAAATCAAATGTTCCATAAACATTCTGATTGCAGATTACTAAGTAACACAGAGGCAGTAAGACCTGAACAACACCACAGATTCAAGAATGGGGTAATCAATCAATTATCTGTAAGTAGCCATTTCTTTTTCATTTTTTGCCAGCAAAATGCATAGATCACAAGGAGGAGACATGCTTAACTTTGTGCATACTAACTAACATGAAATTGTACGTTCATGGCATCATATTTTGTTTTGCTACTGACTGAATGCTACTGCTGCCCTACCCACTCAATAAACAAACTACATCAGTTCTATGGAGGGCTGAGGCAGGGGCAGCTCTAGGCTCATGGTGGTCCTGGACTCCTGGCCAGGGAGCGTAGGTGGGGGGCCCAGAAGAGGAGGTCGGGGCGGAGCACGGAGGCCAGTGAAGAGGGGGGAGTCAGGGTGTTTGGAAGTGGAACAGAGCCGGAGGCACCAAATCCCTGCCAGGGGCCGCCACGCAAATATGTATCCATCCTCTGAGGATTATTAAATTAAGGATATATATTGGTGGGGTGGCCCCTGGCGTTTGGTGGCCCTGTGGAGTTGCACAGCTTGAACATGCCTAAATCCGGCCCTGGCTGAGGTAAGAAGAACAAAGTAACTTTTGCATTCATTGCCAGAGGAGTATTCATGCAGAAGAGAAGGCCGTGAAAAAAAAATGATACAATATGCATTGCAAACACGTACAATTATCCATCAACGGCTATTTCACTGACGGACAAAGGAAGGACAAGACTCTATTAATAGCATTAACTAACTTCAGTTCTCTACAATGAAGAAAATCTCACACCAATAAACAGCAAAAGCTAGCGCCAAATTGAACACGCAAGAGTCAGTGAGGATGAAGAAGCGCAGCATAGACCAGTGTCATACAATTACAGTAGATATAATAACGGAATACATCGGAAATGTAACTAGGAGCACCAGTCATCGCGTTACTTATTCAGCCAAGATTTACAAAGATACAATAACAATACTTATACTAATATAGAGATATATTATACACACACTTTTTTTTTTTGGGTAGCCACTCACCAAGACCCACGACCTCGACGCCAAGCAGGTCCAACAGGTTCTGCTCCCGGTCCAAAATGTCTGCCCAACGGTGGGTCAGCTGATGGTGGGTACGCCGGATACCGGAGCAGCGGAAGACTGCCCGGCGCACCTTCACCCACCGCCGGAGACGCTCCTCAATATGCTGGTAGCCGGAGCCGGGCCTGCCACCTGCTGCCAACATCAAGGGGAGGTAGCGCTGGATAAAAAACACCAGGGCAGCCACCTCCTCCTCCCTAAAAAGTTGGCGGGGCCTCACCCCTAGGGGGCGCATTCTGCCGCAAGGCAGCCTAGTTTTAGGGGGCACTGGCGCCTTGCCCTTTGAGCCGCCGCTGCTGCTGGCGCCCTTGACCATGGTTCTGGGTGGAGGGTAGAAGAAAACTAAAAGTTCAAGACAAAAAGGTAGGGGAAAGAAGAAGCAAGGTAAAAGAACAAGAAGGAAGTAAAAAGCAATAGAAAAGTTGTAAAAGTAGAAATAAAATGAAAAATATAAACCTAGGCACAGAGAGAAATAGGCAATAACTAAAGAAAGTTAGAAAAAGTGGGTAAAAAGACAAGGATTACAGAGATTTTAACAGGATGCAAAAGTAGGCCCAAAACCATAGCCAGAGTGTGTGATCCAAGATGGCTGCGCCCATCGCGACCGCATGGGTAGGTTCGCGCGATATTTAGCGCGATCACGCACTTTTGTAGTGCGAACGAGAAGATGAGTTCCCGAACATGTCTTGCACAACGCGACCACGTTACTTGTGACCCGGAACAGGAAATAAGGGAACGCAAGCAGGCGGGACAAACCTCTGGGGTAATTTAGCGCGCTAGCCATCCCGAGCATGCAGGCAACGCCCCGAACACGCGCACCGCGCTCCCGAAGACGAAAAACGGCGCGCGAACGGGCCCAGCAAGCAACTCCGCATGGTTGCGGAGCTACGCGTAGTTCGCGGAGTGCAACTACGTCTTCGCGGAGCTTCGCGGAGTCCCACTCCGCGAACTACGCCCAGGGTTACCAAATACGCCATGGCTACTTCCACTAGTTCCGAAAATCCACAACGATTTCTTGGAAAACGCGGCTTCAGCAGCTAGGGACTTCCCCTTGGTTAAATATTGATTTATCCAGGAACTCTTGGAGTTTTCAAAGAACTGAGACTCTATGATGACGTTATTATGTCCACCTTTACATCAATCACAGCACCTTCAAGGTATAAATATGCCCAGACTTGCCTTAGCAAACACACTGTGGTTTGGAGCAGTTCGACTATCTACTTGCCCGACGCATCCTTCTACAGCAAGTGCTGAAGGGAGCCGACCCTCCAGCAGATGCACTGAGAGAGACAACGCTGTCTTTTCTCTGGCCGAGAAATCCAGCTCCAGTGTTTCCAAGCTACCCTTGCGGGTTGTTGGGAAATCGAGTCCTGAGACTGACCTCCTTCATTTTAAAACCAAGGTACGGAGCTGATTAGACCCTAAGAGAAATCTTGGATAGATTCCTGGCAAAAGAATACTAAACTTATGCTACACCATACTTACTTCTTCCCTTGTACTAGAATTAGATTAGGTACATCGGGGTAGGCGTATTTTAGAATCACCAGTTGAGTACTTTTTAGCCTTTGTTATTTATGTATGTATTTATCTATGGTCTAGGAACCATACAATGCTTTTACAGTATCATTGTATCCTACTCTTCTTACTGTACGCATTATACTTTTCAACAAGTCTTACTATTGTAGCAGTTAATTTCTTCTGCATGAGAAAGAAAACTGATCAATAAATACTTTTATTGAAAACGCCCGTCTCTCTATTTCTCTGCACCTCTGGTGAAATGAAGCATGCACGAATGACTGAGTAAAATATCTATCTATTGTTTCCATGAGTCTGAAAATCAGTTTCATCTTGGGGAAACAAAGTTGTCATGTTTATGTGGTTGTCAGAAACTAAATCCCTTCTTGTGAATTCGAGAATGTTTCTAGTGACCTCTGAGCTATCTGGCACTCACAATTACGTCTAATATATTCAATAGCGACCAAGTAGACATAAGTCCTACGTCACATCTATAGGATATATTATTCCAATGTGCAGAGCCTATTGGGCATATAGGAACTACACTGCAATACCTAACCCGGATTGCCCCAATACACACTGCTGATGAAGTCAGCAAACCTCCATGAAGGAATAAGTTGTCTCGTCATGCCCTTTCATTATTTTATTTTATCATAAAACTTGTTCCGTGTACTTCCCATATCATAAACGGATTCTTTATACGTTAATGGTTGTGCATCCAGTGAATTACATGCAATTGCTATTTTCTTAATGTATTTGGTAATATAAGATATACATATATATATATTCCCTGTTTTTCCTTGCTCATACCCCCTTCCCTCCTCCCTTTTCCCCCTCCCCTTTGATTCCTATTTCATGTTATATTTCTTACAATCATTTTTAGATGCCTTGTATCCTCTTGTACTTGTTCATTTTCATATTTGTTCTTATTATATAATAAACTTTAAACTTAAAAAAAAATAGATCTATGATTTGTATGTTACATGAAGTGCTTTCCAGCAGGCAGATTAACCATTTACGCTACATTATTATGAGACAAACAGTTACTGTGTCACCAGCAAGTGCATTACCCACCGAGTTATCTTCCCATTCAAATAATCCACTGATATTGCTGGGCATAAAAAGATCTCTGGGGTAGGCACTTCACCCCATAATATATATTAAAATGCATCCTTTTTTGTCTAATAAAGCCAGAACATATTTACATTCATGTTTGCCCCTGTTGCCAAATCTTTGCAGAAGAGTATCAAGAATGTACTTTTAAACTCTGCTTTTCAGGACGGTGCCTCTCATAACTCTACCCCCTTCTCATTTCCACACATGCCCCCCTCAATTTATGGGTTCTTAGGGTTATCTTTTTGTAATTCTAGTACTGAGCAAACCCTAGATTTGGTGGATAGTCTGCAGATGGTACGCTGGGGGCATTGCCTCTTATGCCACAGTGATTTGGCTACAAGCAGCCCAGGCCATCTATAGAACCCGTAACTCTTCCTGTGCATAAACAATGCCAATATAATAAATGTAATTCGAAAACATTGAACCTGACTTGTGCAAGATCTTGAGTCATCTTCCAACGCCGGCGATTCCCACCGATGTAGAGTACTACATTGCTTCTTAGCTTGTTTGTGCTATATCAGGACAATTGAGACATCCTTGATAACCTTTTAAGTTAACCAAAATGACCAAATGACATAAGAATGTATAGTGTCTATTTATTTGTGAGCTTCGTGCACATAAGGTGAATCTCTAATTCAGTGTCAGGCTGTATGAAGAACACAGTAAAATATTTGTAATACACTGCCAACTTTTGTAACCCATACATATTAACGTGGTTTAGCTGTAATTGCCATGAACATTTAATCTCCTGGTCTGTCTCTTTTGTTTACAAGTTGTAATCAAGCTCCTCTGATAGTAATTTTGAACTGATGCAATTGAAAATAAAGAAAATGATAGAGGCAAGCACCACCCCTACTGACCTATATTTCTAACTATTTTAAAAGAGCATACTGTTGAAAATTGTGCACATACGTCATAAACTTAGTAGTAATTCATAGAATAATCAATATTTTAGAGTACAAATTTACAATGAATTAAGACATGTCAGTGGAATTTAAAAACTTGGGGGCTTATTTACAAGCCCCTTGCGCCGCTGGTACATCACCTTTCCCTAATATTTAAAGTGGAGTGGTGGCTGCTCCAATTATCAGGTGGTGGGCCACTGTCAGGCAATGTGAGCGTGAACACAGGGGGAGGGGTCAGGAGTGAGGGGAAAATTATTTTTTAAAATACACTTATCTGCTCCTGCGCCCATAGCCTCGGATCTCCTCTTATGATGCTGGTCACACTGCACAGGCTACCAGGGGGTATTCACGGCGCTGCGTTCATGCTGGTTATACCAGCATGAGAGGAGTTCTGTGATTGGCCTGAGTGGGCTGACTGGACGCTTGCTCAGGCCCAGGGAGCCTGCGGCTTTTCTCCAACCCAGCTGTTGCAACACAGCTGTCTTGGAGAAACCTGTGTGAATGTATGTTTGGCCAGCCTAGCATTGCCGGCCAAACATCGTATACACTTACAAGTGCTCAACACTGCTCCCTAAAGCCTGATGCTCGGCATGTTGAACCCGCCCTAACTCTGGCTGGCAGTAATGACAAATAAAATGATAATAAAATTGGTTTTATTATCATTTTATTTTTCAGTGGGTTGACGCTCCTCCGCCACAACGGAGGAGCCGCCCCAGTAAAAGTGACGCACCGGCGGCACAAGGGGCTTGTAAATAATCCCCTTGATCCACGGTTCTGAGAGTCTAAGGGCCAGATGTAGGTAGCCCTTTACCGATCGGAATCGGCCGAAAATACCGATTTTCGGCCGTTTCCGATCGGTAAAGGGCTATCGAGATGTAGGGGCACATTTTCGGTAATTTTACCGAATCGGTATCATTACCGAATTGGTAAATTTACCGATTCGGTAAAATTACCGAAAATGCAATGTAGGTAGCCAATTTACCATTGGCACATGGCTTATAAAATCGGTATTTTACCATGGAATACAAATCCATGGAAAAATACCGATTCCTGTGTACATGCACATCTGTGCATGTACACATGTGCCATGTGACAGACAGACGTGCCCTTAGGGCATGTCTGTGTGCCACATTGCACACATGCCCGTTTTGGGGGTGCTAGAGGGTGTCAAAGTGACACCCCCTGCACCCTTGACAAAATCGGTATTTACCGATTCAGTAAATACCGATTTGGTATTTGAATTGAATCCTATGGGCTTCAAAGGCCCATAGGATTCAATAGCAAATACCGATTCGGTATTTACCGAATCGGTAAATACCGAATTTGTAAGGAATCGGTAACGATTCCAAATGTTGGGACCCACATCCCATTTACCGATTTTGAAATACCGAATCGGTAGCATTCGGTATTTCAAAATCGGTAAATGGGATTTACCTACATCGGGCCCCTAAAGAGCTAAAATACCCCCATTATTCCATGTTGTCTATTTTGTGATGTATCTGCTCTGTTTTGTTGTATAGATAATCCAGATCTGGCTGCCTGACATCTACCCACGTGCCTTTCACCTCAGCTGCCTGGTGATTGGTCATTAATTAAGGGAAGCAATAACTTAAGAGCTGCAAAAGAAAGTACAGCCAGATTTTAACAGAATACAGACCCAATATGGCAATTTTTCAAACACATCTCAGAAGTTCATCATGGATTACTCGCAGTATATATCTTTAAACATGAAACAAGGACTGATTTGGAAGATCAGGTCAAACATGTGGATGTGTTAAAGATACATAACTAATGGACATGTATGTAAAATCCTAAAGGTGGGAGGTTGTTATTGAAAAACAACAAAAAATGTCCCTGAAATGCGCATTCCGAACAGGAAAAAATGTCTTTATAATGTCCTCGCTAAATATGCCAGATGGTCTGATGTACGTCTACCAGTAGATCAATATCCGATGGGCCATTGGTCAAAAGATTCCTATCGCGGAGCCAGCGTAGGCTTTCCATTGGAAATGCCTTAAATTAGAGTAAGAGAACCTCAACTTTTTCATGGAGTATCCTATTCACAAAACTGTAAATGAGGGCCATTTCCCAGTAAGAGAACTAGAGGCCAGATCTACGAAATTCCATTTTTGCATTTCCTAAATAGCGAATCCTAAGAAATTGCTATTTAGGATATGCAAAATGGAATGTCCTAAAATAGCGACTTTAAGTCACCTTTCAGGAGATGCTAAACCATTCTTTCCTCTCTAGCTGCGAATGGTTTTGCATTTCCAAATTTTCGATTTTATGATATGATATCGCAAATTAGGAAACGCAAAACCAATGTGCCATTTGGGCCAAAGGCCCCCTTTGATGCACCCCCCCAAAAAAGTGGTGCACATACAAAGCGCTCTACATAGCAATTTAAAAAATGCATTTTGGTGTCTTTTCTTAAATTGCTAATTATTTCTCGAAGTCGATAGAAATAGCATTTCCTAAATGCCCATTTTGCATTCAGGAAATGCTTTGTACATGTGCGTAGGAAATTGCAAATAGGAAATCCCTAATTACAATTTCCTATTTAGGGAATCACAAAATGCGATTTCTAGTGGATAGAAATCACATTTTGCTATTCCCTATCTGCCTTTGAACATATGGGAAGGCAATTTAGCATTCCTTACTGAACCAAAATTGCAATTCAGTCTGTTAAGAAATGCTAAACAATTTCGTACATATGGCCCTAAGTTGTTTTTTAAAATATTTTGGGCCAGATGTAGGAGCCAAAATGCCGGTCGGTAACGGCCGTTACCGACCGGTATTTGGGAATTGGCATGTAGGGGCCCTATTTTACCGATTCAGTAAATTTACCGAATCAGTAAAATACCGAATCGGCATTTGTACTGATTCGGTAACTTCCTGATGTAGGTGGGACTCTTCTGAGTCCCAAAGGCCTTACAGATTCGGTATTTTACCACCCAATCCAATTGGGTGGTAAAATACCGACTCCAGGTGTGCATGCACATGTGTGCATGCACACCTATGCCATGTGACAGACAGACATGCCCTTAGAGCATGTCTGTGTGCCACATGGCACACATGCCTGTATTTGGGGTGCTAGAGGGTGTCAAAGTGACACCCCCTGCACCCTTGCTGGAATCGGTATTTACCGAATCGGTAAATACCGATTCGGTAATGCCCATTGATTCCTATGGGCTTCAATGCCCATAGGAATCAATGGGCATTACCGAATCGGTATTTACCGATTCGGTAAATACCGATTTTTACAGAATCGGTAATTCAATTACCGATTTTACCTAAATCTCCCCCCTTCCATTTTACTGATTCATAAATACCCAATCGGTAAAATAGGTAAGCCTCACTGAATTGGTGAGGCTTACCTATTCAGAGGTAAGTGTATAGAGAGACCAGGGTAACTCCATGAGATATTGTGTTTCAAGGATGCAATCACTTCCATCAAGGATTACAGCCAATTGTTGGTGGAAATCCAGAGAAAACACACTTGCTTTGCCTTGGCCATGCTTCAATAGAAGAGGGGGCCACATGGCCCCCTCCCTGAGTTAGTTTTGGCCCAGGGGCTCTACCCCTCAGGGTCCAGCCATTAACAAATGGGGAAGGGTGCCATTCATCCTCCCTCCCCAGGCCGGTTTTGGCCCCGGGAACCTCATTCCCTGGAGACCGGGCATGTCACCTGGGTGCCCCTAAGGCACCAAGTGTGCAATGGGACTGGGGGGAGCCTCAGGGCCACCGTAGTCCCAGTTGGCTCTCCGCCTCCTGTGGGAGGTGGCATTTCACTTGCACACGAAGCTGATGAAAATGCAGCTCTCTGAATAAAAGAACAATATTTTCATTGATGTCCCTGCATGCATGCTTGTTCTGCCAGCTGGAGCTGTTTGACAGTTCCCATTTGCAGAAAGTGGAGTTAGGTTTGCTTTTGCCTGGTGGGTGTTGTCAGTTCCCACCAAGCAAAGAGCTTCCTCCCAAGGTTAGGCACCTCGGGAGGTAGTAGGAGCCGGCCCTGGGGGTTGGTACTCCCCGTAGCCATCCATGGTTCCCGTTCCACAAGGGAGGCAGTGCAGCCCCCCTCCATTGTAGTTGTTAGCTCCAGTGAGGTAGTGGTCCCCAGGGATGTGGGAGGCCACGCAGCCTACCTTAATTTGAATGAATTGCCCCGTGGAGGTGGAAGTCCCAGGGGATGTGGTGGAGGCTGCATGGGCCCACCATGCAGTAATACTAAGGGGCCACTTACAATGTCAATATGAAGGGCTTCAGATGGGATTCGGTATTGTCAAATCCAATTCGGAACCCTTGTTTCCTACCGAATGGTATAGTTTTCCCAATGACTGACTACGATGCCCGGAAATCATTCGAGCAGACCGACTCGGTTCTGAAAGGTATCCAGACAGCCTGAGACTTTTAGAACTGATTCTTACAGCTCTATGGACAAGGTTACCGGTTGAGCGTTTACGATGACCGATTCGGACAGCCGTTCTGAATCTAAAAGCTGACAGAAACGGTCTTTAGGGGCCTGCTGTGTGCCCCCCCCTTAAACCAGAGGCATCCAAATGTGGCCCG
This sequence comes from Lissotriton vulgaris, assembly GCF_964263255.1. Lineage (NCBI taxonomy): Eukaryota > Metazoa > Chordata > Amphibia > Caudata > Salamandridae > Lissotriton > Lissotriton vulgaris. Next base: position 513,190,541 of record NC_141685.1, on the reverse strand, counting down.
TCGGAGTACCCAAGGAACCCCCTTTTTCAACCATGCACAATGTGGTAGCCACCATGGGTGTGCCCGCCACATGGTGCGAGGTTTTTCCAAACCACCCCTTTTTTCAATGGGAGCATGTGTTCACGTTCGGAACACAGGCTCCCATTGAAGTCAATACGAGTACAACCGAATGATTTTGGGAGGCATCATAATCAGTCATCCGGACTCAAAGAACCCGATTAGTTTGAAAACTAGTCTGGCACTGATTCATTCGGGACAGTTTACAAACAACATTGTATTCAGCCCTTCAATGGTTTGCCCCGGGGAGATGGTGGTCCCCAGGGGTCAGGCAGACCCTGGTGGCCCGCCCTCATTCATATTTTTAATTGCCCAGGGAGGTGTAGGTCCCCACCGGCACCCCACATACATCAAAAGCAGTGCCCCAGGAAGGTGGCAGACTCCTAGGCTTTCATAAGGGCTAGGTGGGGGGCCCCATGCGCCTCCTCCTATTTAATTGGTATGCCCCTGGTACCTGGCCCACCTGGGGGGTAGTTAAAAGCAAGTGTGGGAGCAAAATGTGCTAATTCTTGACAATTGTGTTTTTTTAATGCTTTAAAGCCGTGGCTGGATCACAGGGAGACCCCAAGACCAAGGCTTGTGGATCAGGGTATTCCTAACCTGTCCCCTTTTCTTTTTTTAATTTTCTTTTTTTTTGCAACTAGCCTGATGCTGAATCCCAAGATGGCTGCCAACACTTCCTGATTGAAGCTCTGCAATTCCCTACACAAGCTTGTTATTATTTGCAAAGTCGTCATGGCCACAGATATCCTTATGTTTTCCATTAAATTCATCAACAACTACTACAGATTTACATCAAACAACTGTAAGCATGATCTGCGTCACCAAATCTACCTTTCTGCCAAATCTGGTGAAATTCTGTACAGCGGTTTGGGTTGTAGGTGTGTCTAAAAGTCCTATTGGAATTGTGAAATGCATGATTTTTGGCCCTTCCTTTTTCTCAGCCCCCACTTCATGGATCAGCCCTAAACTTTGCATGCAGAACAAGATATACCAGGGCACTTTTTGTGGAGAACATTTGGTGAGGATTGGCCAAATGACACTAAAGATATAGGCAAGTCAAAAAATGATTTCCTATGGATGCATGATCCTAGCTATACCTTCCTAGGGGAGACTGTATCAGCACAAAGTTAATTTACCCTTTACCCGTTTAACACCCATGTCCAATGTCAGGGGGAGTATGGAGTGCTAGATGGAAGGAGTGCAATATTTCTCAGAAATTTATTCTCAGATCTAATTAACCCATCAATATTGGAGAAGACCCATACCTCCGCTCCATAGAGAGCAGAGCCTAGTGCCTGCGCCTCAAAGATCTGAAGAGGTACAAAAGGGGGTGGTGATGAACAGAGCATCTGAATCAATCAAACACTCACACCCAGTCAAAAGATCGGGGTTTAATCCATCACTGTTCTTTAGCCCACTCTGCCACCCCAGTTCAGACATGGCTATATGCAAATCAGTCTGAACCTGTGCCTCATGGGAACAGTCCAGCCCGAACGGCCAAGCCATGTCTTCCCTGGACCAGAAACAAGCTTCCGAGGACCGGTTTCTGGCATTCCAGCCGTCTTCAGCCCGGCTTGCTTGAATCCAGTGGCAAAGTGAGCAAGGGACTCACGTCTGGGTATACCCTGCCACACTTATGGCGGCCAAAAGCGGTACAAAATGGGGGTGGTGATGGACGGGGGATCTGAATCAATCAAACACTCACACCCAGTCAAAAGATCTGGGTTTAATCCATCACCGTTCTTTAGCCCACTCTGCCACCCCAGTTCAGACATGGGTATATGCAAATCAGTCTGACCCTGTGCCTCATGGGAACAGTCCAGCCTGATTTGTCAAGCCATGTCTTCCCTGGACCGGAAACAAGCTTCCAAGGACCGGTTTCTGGCATTCCAGCCATCTTCAGCCCGGCTTGCTTGAATCCAGTGGCAAAGTGAGCAAGGGACTCACGTCTGAGTATACCCTGCCACACTTATGGCGGCCAAAAGCGGTACAAAAGGGGGTGGTGATGGACGGAGCATCTGAATCAATCAAACACTCACACCCAGTCAAAAGATCTGGGTTTAATCCATCACCGTTCTTTAGCCCACTCTGCCACCCCAGTTCAGACATGGATATATGCAAATCAGTCTGACTCTGTGCCTCATGGGAACAGTCCAGCCCGAACTGTCAAGCCATGTCTTCCCTGGACCAGAAACAAGCTTCCGAGGACCGGTTTCTGGCATTCCAGCCGTCTTCAGCCCGGCTTGCTTGAATCCAGTGGCAAAGTGAGCAAGGGACTCACGTCTGAGTATACCCTGCCACACTTATGGCGGCCAAAAGCGGTACAAAAGGGGGTGGTGATGGACGGAGCATCTGAATCAATCAAACACTCACACCCAGTCAAAAGATCTGGGTTTAATCTATCACCGTTCTTTAGCCCACTCTGCCACCCCAGTTCAGACATGGCTATATGCAAATCAGTCTGACCCTGTGCCTCAAGGGAACAGTCCAGCCCGAACTGCCAAGCCATGTCTTCCCTGGACCGGAAACAAGCTTCCGAGGACCGGTTTCTGGCATTCCAGCTGTCTTCAGCCGGGCTTGCTTGAATCTAGTGGCAAAGTGAGCAAGGGACTCACGTCTGATTATACCCTGCCACACTTATGGCGGCCAAAAGCGGTACAAAAGGGGGTGGTGATGGACGGAGCATCTGAATCAATCAAACACTCACACCCAGTCAAAAGACCTGGGTTTAATCCATCACCGTTCTTAAGCCCACTCTGCCACCCCAGTTCAGACATGGCTATATGCAAATCAGTCTGACCCTGTGCCTCATGGGAACAGTCCAGCCCGAACTGCCAAGCCCTGTCTTCCCTGGACCGGAAACAAGCTTCCGAGGACCGGTTTCTCGCATTCCAGCCGTCTTCAGCGCGGCTTGCTTGAATCCAGTGGCAAAGTGAGCAAGGGACTCACGTCTGAGTATACCCTGCCACACTTATGGCGGCCAAAAGCGGTACAAAAGGGGGTGGTGATGGACGGAGCATCTGAATCAATCAAACACTCACACCCAGTCAAATGATCTGGGTTTATTCCATCACCGTTCTTTAGCCTACTCCGCCATCCCAGTTCCGACATGGCTATATGCAAATCAGTCTGACCCTGTGCCTCATGGGAACAGTCCAGCCCGAACTGCCAAGCCATGTCTTCCCTGGACCGGAACAAGCTTCCGAGGACCGGTTTCTGGCATTCCAGCCGTCTTCAGCCCGGCTTGCTTGAATCCAGTGGCAAAGTGAGCAAGGGACTCACGTCTGAGTATACCCTGCCACACTTATGGCGTCCAAAAGCAGTACAAAAGGGGATGGTGATAGACGGAGCATCTGAATCAATCAAACACTCACACCCCGTCAAAAGATCTGGGTTTAATCCATCACCGTTCTTTAGCCCACTCTGCAACCCCAGGTTCAGACATGGCTATATGCAAATGACTGTGACCCTGTGCCTCATGGGAACAGTCCAACCCGAACTGCCAAGTCATGTCTTCCTGGACGGGAAACAAGCTTCCGAGGACTGGTTTCTGGCATTCCAGCCGTCTTCAGCCCGGCTTGCTTGAATCCAGTGGCAAAGTGAGCAAGGGACTCATATCTGAGTATACCCTGCCACACTTATGGCGGCCAAAAGCGGTACAAAAGGGGGTGGTGATGGACGGAGCATCTGAATCAATCAAACACTCACACCCAGTCAAAAGATCTGGGTTTAATCCATCACCGTTCTTTAGCCCACTCTGCCACCCCAGTTCAGACATGGCTATATGCAAATCAGTCTAACCCTGTGCCTCATGGGAACAGTCCAGCCCGAACTGCCAAGCCATGTCTTCCCTGGACTGGAAACAAGCTTCTGAGGACCGGTTTCTGGCATTCCAGCCGTCTTCAGCCCGGCTTGCTTGAATCCAGTGACAAAGTGAGCAAGGGACTCACGTCTGAGTATACCCTGCCACACTTATGGCGGCCAAAAGCGGTACAAAAGGGGGTGGTGATGGACGGAGCATCTGAATCAATCAAACACTCACACCCAGTCAAAAGATCTGGGTTTAATCCATCACCGTTCTTTTGCCAACTCTGCCACCCCAGTTCAGACATGGCTATATGCAAATCAGTCTAACCCTGTGCCTCATGGGAACAGTCCAGCCCGAACTGCCAAGCCATGTCTTCCCTGGACTGGAAACAAGCTTCCGAGGACCGGTTTCTGGCATTCCAGCCGTCTTCAGCCCGGCTTGCTTGAATCCAGTGGCAAAGTGAGCAAGGGACTCACGTCTGAGTATACCCTGCCACACTTATGGCGGCCAAAAGCGGTACAAAAGGGGGTGGTGATGGACCGAGCATCTGAATCAATCAAACACTCACACCCAGTCAAAAGATCTGGGTTTAATCCATCACCGTTCTTTAGCCCACTCTGCCACCCCAGTTCAGACATGGCTATATGCAAATCAGTCTGACCCTGTGCCTCATGGGAACAGTCCAGCCCGAACTGCCAAGCCATGTCTTCCCTGGACAGGAAACAAGCTTCCGAGGACCAGTTTCTGGCATTCCAGCGGTCTTCAGCCCGGCTTGCTTGAATCCAGTGGCAAAGTGAGCAAGGGACTCACGTCTGAGTACACCCTGCCACACTTATGGCGGCCAAAAGCGGTACAAAAGGGGGTGGTGATGGACGGAGCATCTGAATCAATCAAACACTCACACCCAGTCAAAAGATCTGGGTTTAATCCATCACCGTTCTTTAGCCCACTCTGCCACCCCAGTTCAGACATGGCTATATGCAAATCAGTCTGACCCTGTGCCTCATGGGAACAGTCAAACAGTCAAAGATCTGAAGAGCTGGTGCTATTAGTTTACTATGAAATACTCCATGTTCTTTGAGAATGGCCCCAGCTATTTGTTTGTGCTGTATCTCTCCCTTACTAACATGAGGCTTCCATGACATAGAAGCAGACAGAGTTACACCCAAGTAAAAAAATAAATCAACTTTCTCTAAAGGTGCTCCATCGGCTTCCAGTCTTGCTTTAAACAATTTATGCAGATTTAAAAGCATTTTCGAAATCAACAAAGTATCATCAGCAAAAAGGAGACTGGGAATTTTCCCATTTACAAACAAGTGGACATCCATATAGGGCAAAGTAAAATATTGAAGAATGTAATTTAAGTACAATGAAAACAGGGTTGGGGCCAACATGCATTCCTAGAGGGTATTCACACAGAATATCGAGTTGAAAATGTTGGCTCACAGAAATATCGAGTTGAAAATATCTTGACACAGAAATATCAACAGCAAGAATATCGTGGTCAAGAATATCGAATTTAAGGTAAGAAATAGCGCTTTCAAAAATATAGAAGTGATTCATATCGTTTGCAAAAATACAGTTGTTTAAAATATTGATTTTTTGATTAGTATTATTTTAGTTTATATTTTAAATGTATGTGATGTATGTTTTTGTATAAGTATTGTTTAACATTTTTAATATATGAGGCAACGTTTGAATAGTTCTCAATTTCATTTTAAGTACATTTGTATGTTTTTTGTTCCATAGTGGGTATTGGCTTTATAGGGAAATAGGATGGGAAGTAATGTAATTATAATTAATAAATAAAGGATTACTTTCTATTTATTAATATTTATTTAATTGAGATTTAATACCTGTATTCAATTCAATTCAAAATATCTCTATTTTGAACAAACTGGCCAGAATGAAGTAAAGTGCTGGACAGTGCAATATTAAAAAGTCTCAATAAGACATTAAAAACTACTCATTTTATATAATAAAAAAGGATAAACATTTCTTAAAAGTTTAAAAAGAACCTATTAGGCCAGACTAGATTTTAGTACAGTTGAACGAACACACCACATAGAGAATAAATATTGGGAAATAGAATACACAACAAAGAGGCTGGAGTCATATTTTAATATTCTGTATGCCTCCTCACAGTGAGTTGTCCCGAGATTCCATTAGACCTGTTGCAGCAAGCAGAGCCTGATCTTCTTGCATGCCGGACAAACAAACAGTACATGTTGGTCCGATTCAGAGATGCTCTCACATACCGGACACCCCTTAGACTGGGCACCCCCCCAGTTAATTGTAAAGGCACGGAGTGGTAGTACTCCGTGCCTAAATTGCAAAAAAAGTTTTTTGGCTAGGAGTGGCTGAATAACGTCAAGAACAGCTTCTAACCTGTATTGGTCCTTGAATTCTAAAAATTGTGCCGTCAGTATGCCATTGGTGGAATTCCCCTCAATCTGGTTTATCTTAAACTCTTTAAAAAGCTTTGAAAGAGCCTTCCTAGGAATTGTCGGGCAAGATACTTCAGCGTTGGTCCATAGATCACCTATCCTTAGAGGAACTAATGTCATTTTGATGTAGGCTAACCATGGGATTTTGGCCGCCCCCTGCAGATTCATAACTTCCTTCATTTCATCCTTAAAAACCACTAATTCTGGTGTGCACCACAAACGTCTACAGTGAAGAAGGGGCCTGAGGGCAACTTCCTCAGCAATTGAACCGACCCCAAGGTCCATAAGGAGTGGCGTCAATGATGTACTTTTCGGGAGGCCTAAGATTTGTCTAATAAAGTATTTTTGATTCTTAGAGAGGGAATCAGGTGATTTATGGCCCCAGGTTTCTGCCCCATATAGGGCCGCCCTTCTTGCTTGTATCTTATAAATTTCCATAACAAGGCTGACCCTTTTATGGGTGCATTTCTTGGACAACTTAGCAGTTAGGGTTAATCCTAGATATTCAAAAACTGTAACTTTTTCCAGTGGTTTCGCATCTAAGCAGGGATTAGGACGTGTGGAGTCGCCTGCATTAAAAAACATGTATTTGGTCTTTAAATAGTTTATCTCCAAGCCCCTGCTTTTACAAAATGACTGGAAAATATCTAGGGCCCGCTGAAATCCCATCGGGGATTTGGGTAGAAGCAAAGTTTCATCGGCAAACATCAGGGCCGGGACCCTGCGATTCGCCATCCTGGGGGCATGTACATCCCTCCAACCAATCAAGTCATCCCCAAGGCTGTTATTAAATAGACCCGAGAGGAGTGGGGCCAAAACACACCCCTGCTTTACTCCTTTGTCTATAACTATAGTATCTGTGAGCTCGCCGTTTTTCACATATCTGACTTGTGCATAGTTAGATTCATGAAACCGCTTAATCTGATGACAAAGGTACGGTGGGACCTCCCATACTTAATAAAATGGACCATAATGTATCACTGGAGACCAGGTCGAATGCTGATTTTAGGTCCACAAAGATCAGATAAAAGCTGCCGCACGCCAGACGCACTGTCTTCCAATAGAGGATTTGCAGCCTTAAAATCTGAACTATTGTGGACATCCTTGCTCTAAAGCCGGCCTGGTAAGGACTAAGGGGCAGATTAGGATTGCGGTTTTTCCGCATCCTCGGGGCCGGCGGAATCCACCGCCGGCCCAGAGGATGCGGAAAAACCGCAGCGGACTGACCAAAGACCAACAGCCACATTAGGATGGCTGGTGGGTCCTGGTTTCCGTCCGCAGCTTTTCCGCCGCAGTTGGATTACAACCGTGGCGTAAAAGCTCTAATATGGTGACGGTGTCTCTCAGACACCGTCAGCCATATTAGGATGGGCTGTCAAATATGCTTTTCCGCAGTGGGTTTTCCGCCGTGGAAAAGCATACGGATCTTCACTGTGAGGGCCCGTTGCGGGCCCCCTAGGTGAAGGGTGGGTGGGGGGTGCACATGGGGGGTACCTATGGTACCCACCTGCATTTTTATGCAGAAAGCGGCAGGCACCGCGCGGTGCCTGCCTCTTTCTGCATGCAAATGCAATGACTGCATTTTTAACATTGCCACTGGTGCAGCTTGAAGCCGCACCCGCCGCAATGTTAAAAATAGAGGATGTGACCGCCAGGGTGGCGGTCACATCCTAATCGCACAGGAGGGGACTCCGCAGCCCATGCGGACGTCCCCTCCTCCTCAGTGATCGCGGACGGACGCAAGTCCGTCCGCGATCATAATCGGCCCCTTAGTACGGAATGATTCTCCATCTACCTCTCTAGTTGATCCAAAAGTACTCGTGCAAATATTTTTTGTGAAACATCTATGAGACTAATTGGACAATAGTTGGCGGGGGGAAGTGAAGAGCCATTATTTATTTATTTAGTGTGTTTTGCATAGCGCGCAGCTACCCCAACGGGGTGTCCCGGCGCTTCTTGCATATTTGCTGAGTCTTACACAGATGAGTTTAGCAGAAAAGGAATGTTTTTAGTGCTTTGCGAAATGGTAGCTCCTCCTGAATCATTTGAATAGAAATGGGGAGTTTGTTCCAATGAGAGGACACACATACCTGGAAGGTTTTTCCCCAAGATCGATCTTTTTTGAATCTAGGGGTAGACAGCAGACCTTTTGAGTTGGATCGAAGATGTCTGGCATTGCTGTAGGGGGAAGGCGGGAAGAGAGATACGCCGTACTGCAGCATTCTGGACTGTCTGAAGCCGATGACAGAGGCCAGAAGCAAGTCCAAGATACAGGCCATTGGCATAATCTAAGTGGGATGTTATTAGGGCCTGGACAATTGTTTTCCTGGTGTTACTAGGGAGAAAATTGATACATTTTTTGATCATCCTGATTTTTGAAAAACAGGCAGCAGATACCGTCTGGACTTGGTTATGGAAGGAAAGGTTCATGTCCCATCTGATCCCCAAGTTTTTTACTGTTTCCTTAGGGAAGGGGGCCGCACTTAGATCCAGAGGCCACCAGAGGTTCGAATCCAGAGGAGAAGGTTGATGGAAAAAGAGAACCTCCGTTTTTCCAGCATTCAGCCGAAGGAAATTGTTATCCATCCAGCATGCGATGTTACAAAGACAATCTTTCAGTGGGTCAATAATGATCTGGGTGGGAGTATCATAAGAAAACAGAAGCATACAAGGTTGCCTTAATTCCTGACTGAGCAATAAGCTCGGCCAGGGGGGAAATATAAACATTAAACAAAAGGGGACTCAGTGAGGAGCCCTGAGGGACTCCCCACTTTAATGGACGGCTGTTAGAAGTGTAGGGGGGGTGACCACCACCTGTGTCCGATGAGATAGAAAGGCGGATAACCAGTCCAAGGCCTTACCTTAAATACATTTAGACCGAAGACGGTCAAGCAGGACGGGGTGAGAGACGGTGTTGAATGCTGCCGAAAGATCAAGCAGCACTAACACCACTCTCGAGCCCCCGTCAAGCTTCCATCGCATGGAATCAGCCATTTCTATTAAGTCGGACTCAGTACTACAACCTGGTCTGAATCCATGTTGCGAGTCATGGAAAAGGCCATGGGTTCCAATAAAGCCTGCTAGTTGCTGATGGATCAGCTTTTCAAGAACCTTGGCTGTGGCCGGCAACAGGGAGATGGGCCTGTAGTTGGCCAGTTCATCTGGGTCTGCGTTGATTTTTTTTAGAACAGGAACTAATTGGGCATGTTTCCATGAATCCGGAAATATGCCGTCCTTCTTGTATATCGGAATAATCTCTGCCCCCAACCAGGTCCTTGGAATTGGCATCCCTTGGAGAATAGCATTAAATAGGCTCCAGAAGTATGGGGCCCAATTGATATGTTCATTCCTGAAAACCTTGCCTGGGATCTTGTCTAAGCCTGGCGCTATTGCGGTAGCCACTCTGTTCAATGCGGCCATTATCTCTTTTAAAGAGATTTTTGGGGCGTTGGGGGACGAGTGCTGGAAGCAGGTTGGTATGCACATAATTTGGCCTACTTCTTCCTCTCCCCTTGCATTTATAACAATTTGAAGTGGGACCTCCAGGTTTCTGCCCCAAGATTTGGCTCTATTGCCGATTTGCCCTCTTTGCAACTGGTGTTTACTGGGTTCCAAAAGGTTTGCATGTCCCTTGAACATAAAGCTGCCCTCATGCTTTCCCATTTGCACCCTCTCACTGTTTCTTTGCAGCATTTATTGTATTTCTGTAGGCTATTCGCTTATCTTTTAACATAATTTTTTGTCCTTTGCTTTGATTGCTAGGATTAGTGATTGCTTAGACCTTCGACAGTCGCCATTATACTAGGAGTGGCCCATTGACGCCTTTTGTTTGGATTTAACAACAGGAAAGAAGACGCTTGCCAGGTCACATACTAGGTCTTTTTGGTTTCTCTCAATTTTTGCTATAACTGTATTAGGGACTGATGCATAACTAAATTGATTGGCAACCTCAAGGTATGGAGTGACAATTTTATAAAAAGAGGCCAACTTATCCTTGGAATTACAAATGGCCCCCCATTTCACCCGCCTCCTACAGCCAGTCAGGGTTAACCTGGGCCCATTTCAATGATGATGATTGCCTACTTGGACACCCTTAGAACAAGGTGATGTCAGCTCTAATACCAGGACATTGTGGTTTCTATCATGCCTAGGTATAACCTTAAAATCGATCCCCCCACACCAAGATTTAGTATCCATCAGGATGTAATCTAAAATGGAAGAACTTTCAGGTCTATTTTAACTGTGGTATGCTGGGGAATTGGATTTAGTTGGACCATTACAAGCCCTAAACTAACAGGTCAATGTCAGAGTGTTCATTTGAAGCTCCAAGGGGGTCCAGGCTTGGATCGGTCGGGTATTCTAATCTGGGATTGACCAGTGCTGGTCTTCCTCATCAGTGTGGCCCCCAATTAAGTCCTGCAGTGGCTCATACTGACAATTAAAATCGCCGGCAAGTACCACCAGCGTGCCATCAGTGATGGTGTGTAAGAAGCTAGACAAATGCTGAAGAGTTGATGACTACTGGCCATAGGTAACTGAACATTGATTAAGGCTATTCTAGTCTTGGTAGGGAAGCTCAGGATGACACAGAGTATGGTGTGTGAAAATGTGTCAATCTGTTTTGCACTGCATCCCAAATGCACAGCAACCTAGACAAAAGCCCTCCTGTAGGTCTTCCTCTTCCCCCATACATGGCTGCCAAACAAAAAGTTGCGTAACCCTGTCTATGGGTGTCCTCTCTAGCCCAGGTCTCCTGGAACATGCAATTGTCATGTGCATCAATAAGGGACCCCCACTCTGGGTTGCCTTGTTTGGAAATCAATCCCCCAATGTTCCAGGATAAAACATGGAACTTAGGTTTGTTGCCAGGGTTAATAGTTGTAAAAACTGGGATCAGCTGCTGGTGGCCCTTGGAGGTTTGTACTATCGATGGAGGTGTGCCTGATGCAATGTGATTTAAGGGGGCCTCTACATTTTCTCACTAAAGGTAGCTTCTACTCCCTCAGTCCTCCTTTCTGTCTGTTCTATTTCCCTTGATTCCATATTTAATTGCTGTATTGGTTCTAGTCAGTCAACGGTTTCCAAGGGTGCACATCTATTAGCAAGTGGAAGGTTAAAAAGTGGTTGATTTATATGCTCTTGCCTCCTGGTGTAATTTTGCTCATATTGGCATCTGGGCCCTTTTTCACTGACTGTCCATAGATTATTGACTGGAGCCAGTCTTGGGTGGGTAAAAGTACCCCAGTGGAAGGGGCCTTATGTCCCCTTCATATCTGTAATGGGTTTGCATTAGGAGTTTTCTCACAACCTGTGGATTTCTAAAATTGATCACAATGGTACCACCATCTAAATCTTTTGCTCTTTGGCCCACCCACCTCACCACCCTGCGTGTGAATGAAATCTCACTCGCATCCTTATAGGAAAATTGAAGTTGTTTGCATAGCCAAAAAGTACATTTATTTTTTAGCTCATAATGCGATTCCCTTTGCCCCTTTTTAAGGTCTGGCATATTTCTTAGAATTATAACATATGGTGTAGAGTCGGCGGGGAGGTTGATGCATGTTAAGTCTGAACTTCCCTCTGTGGGCACATTTCGCAGATCTTGCCCCTGTCTAGTTCTGCACTTTGAACCCAGGTATTGCATATTTGATCCCGCTTGGGAATCTTGCGCTGGGGATCTTTGCTGCCTACCAGTCTTCCATCCCCTACTTGGTTCCAGGCTTTCTAGGCTAGTGATGCTATTAGTTGGTTTCTTAGATGCATTTAAGTGAGCCACTACTTCTTCCCTAATGCTCTGGGCTTGTGGAGTCGAATTACAGATGGTTACTAGAGCATGGCCATTTCTTGGATGGGATGGTGAGCTGGGGGCTTGGTCTGATGGTGGGGGTCTTTCTCCCTTACTAATGAAATCATCTAGTAGGGATGTAAGATTATCCACCTTGGTGGTCAGAGTAGTCAACTCTTCCTTGATTATTTTTCTGATTTCCAAATGCAGGTCCCTGACCAAATTTGACACCCACTGTGGTTTTCTGTGCCTTCATTCTCATGCCTCCCCAGCCCTACATTTCCTTGTACCCCATCTTCTGTGGAATCCTTGGCCTCCTTCTTCTGAGTTTTCCCAGCTTTTGCTGCAGTTTTAACATTCCCTCTTTTTGGAGAATCCAGAGAGGTATCCCCAGTGAGCAAGTCCAGCTTTGCACGTCGTGTATTAATGCCCCTATTCTAACTTGGGACCTTGGGGGTCTGGATTGATGACTGGCAAAACAGATTGCAATTCAGGATTAAAGGTGGGTAGGGCTAAATCTGGTGTAATCGATAAGCGTCTTCCAGTCAGTTCAATCTAATTTGAAACCACCCCTATGAACCCTGAAGCATCTTGTCGATCGAGGTAGGCTGGTGGCTTGTTGGTGATTGTGCGGATACTGCCGTTTTTTTTCCCTTAGCAGATATGCCTCCCCATTTAGTTGGCCATTGGGGGCTTCCTTGTGGGTCAATTTGGATCGTCAATTTGGAGAGGGGGCAATTCAGTCACATGTAATATATTCTGCTTTAGGGGTTGCACAAGGGCCGAAATTAAAACAAATTGTAAAACTCTATGTTGTTGAGTAGATTGTTCTAGCAATATGTGGATCAATTTTACGATGAGGACATTATAGAGCAGTTCCTACTCGAGTCCAGAAACAGCAGGGTGATCTTGCTACAAGACCAAAGGGAATGGCCCAGTCCGGTCTCCTTTGGGCTCTGATAGGCGCAGACGGCAGCACCCGGGCACGCCCGCTCGCGCCCCATGCTGTGGGAGGGCTTCCACACTGATATCGTGCCTTCAGGCGCCGCAATGATGTCCCCAGCAAGCATCAGGCAGTGACTGCTGGGGGGTTGCAGTTTGGCCATTGACGCCGTTACCCTCTCGGCGGGATCCTGTTGGTATGCCCCGAGCCGTTCCCCTCACTGCTGGATGTCCAGTCGCAGTGGAAGGGTGAGCGTTGTAAAGTCATTCCCCTCACGGCACTGGCGTCCTCAGGTGAGGGCATCCCATGCTGTGGGAGGGCTTCCCTGCTGATATCGCGCCTCCAAGCGCTGCGATGACGTCCCCAGCAAGCATCAGGAAGTGCCTGCTGGGGGTTGTAGTTTGGCTGTTGACGCTGTTGCCCTCACGGCTGGATCCTGTTGGAATCCCCCCGAGCCATTCCCCTCACGGCTGGATGTCCGGTGGCAGTGGAAGTGTAAGTGATGTAAAGTCATTCCCCTCACGGCACTGGTGTCCTCAGGTGAGCACCTCCCGCACTGCGGGAGGGCTTCCCAGCTGATAACCCGCCTCCAGGCGCCGCGATGATGTCCCCAGCAAGGGTAAGGCAGTGCCTCCTGGGGGTTGTAGTTTGGCCGTTGACTCCTTTGCCCTCACTGCAGGATCCTGTTGGAAAGCCCCTGAGCTGTTCTCCTCACGGCTGGATGTCCGGTGGCAGTGGAAGGGTCAGCGATTTAATGCTGTTCCCCTCACGGCACTGGTGTCCTCAGGTGAGCGCGTCCCAGCTGTTCTCTCCTCTTTTGACAGAAGAGCTTAAGTCACCCGACTGTCCTTACTACGCTTTAATAGTGGGAAGTGATTTATTGTAATTAATTATTCATTGGTTGATAATTAATAATAATTAATTACTTGGTAATTAATTATGGTAAGTGTGTAATTTGTTCCAGGTGGGGGTTGTGGGGTTTATAGGGGTAAAAGGTTGGAAGTAATTTATTTTCAATTAATTATTAATTAGTTGTTAAATATTGTTAATTGATTAATGGGTAATTAATGATGGTAAGTGTGTAATTAAGGGTGGGAAGTAATTCTTGAATGATTAATAATTAGTTGTTAATTTATATTAATTAATTGATTGAAAATAATTTATGGAAATTGTGTATTTAATTTTAGGTGTGGCTTGCGGGGTTTATAGGGGAAAAGGGTGGGAAGGAATTTATGTTTAATTAATTAATACTTTGTTCTTAATTATTAATAATTACTTAATTGAAAATAATTTAATATGGAAATTATGTAATTAATTGTATGTGTGGTTTGTGGGATTTATGGGGTAAATGGTGGGAAGTAATTTATGTTTAATTCATTAATATTTAGTTGATCGTTATTATTAATTAATTGATTGATATTTAATTAGGGTATTTGTTTATATGTTTTTTATGTGTGGGCTTTACTTTTATTGGGGTACAGTGTGGGGAGTAAATTAATTGTACTAACTTTATAATTAGTTGTTAAATACTATTAGATTTTTAATTGTAAATATGTTTTAATTGTGTAATTAATTGTTTTACCGTTTAATTTTAGCTGTAGGTTGTGTGGATTATAGGGATAAAGTGTGGTAAGTTAATTAATTGTTTTGTTTTAATTAGTTTTTAATTAATAATATTTATTTAATTGTTAATTAATTATGTGAAATAAGGAAGTACATTTTTGGAAAATGTAGATGTGGGTTGTGAAATGTCTGGTGGTATAGGGTAGGAAAGAAAAACAAATTATGTAATATATAATGTTTATGTTTCTAAATATTTTACAATGAAAAATATTTATTTTATTTAGTATAATATTTGTCATATTTGTCATATGTATTTAACATTTCAATATGTTTTTTTAAACTTTTTAATATTAAATATATCTGTATTTTAATTTTTAACATATTTATATATTTTGTTTTTTTAATATTTTTGTTAATATTTTGTTTGATTTTACTTTTGAACTGACTGGAGTGAGAATCTTGATTGGCACACCTTTGCTATCCAACACTTTTCCTACTGTTGCACTCACTGGAGTGGGAATCGTAATTTTTAGCCCTCCGCTGTCCAACACTTTCCCTACTGTTACAATCACTGGAGTGGGAATGGTAATTTTTACCCCTCCGCTATCGAACCCTTTCTGTACTATCACACTCTAATCAAATCAAATCAATAGACGTTTATACAGCCAATATTATACAATAAAACAGACTACAAATTGATAAGTGTTATAAAATCCAGGTAAACTATACATATGTCAAAATCATAAGTTACAATTGACTATTACACTCACTGGAGGCGGGATAGTAATTTTTACCCTTCCGCTATCCAACGCTTTCCCTACCATTGCACTCACTGGAGTGAGAATAGTAAGTTTTACCCCAATGCTATCTAACACTTTCCATACTGTTGCACTGACTGGGGTGGGAAATTTAAGTTTGAAGATGTTTAAATAGTTTAATGTTTTAATTTATAATAGAATGTTTTTAAAATTATATTTCATGTTATGTTATACATATATTCATATATACTTGTAAATTTTATATAATTTTAATGATAAAATAAATTACAATTAATAGTTTAATAATTATTTTAAAGTAAATATATATATTAATTATTACGTATATGTGTTTAACTTTTTTTCAAATTGAGTGTTTTTGTTATATATGGTAAAATGTATATTAAATTCACTTTATATTTTTATATTACTTGTATTATTTAACATATGTATTATTTTATTTTCATATATATATAAAAATTGATATTTTGCACAGCTATATATTTTGGTCATCGATTTTTTTTCGATATTTTTGTACTTACCTGTTTAAGTATAGGAAGTCCATATTTTTGCATTCTATATTTTTTCATCGATATTTTTTACTTCTTTATTTTTTACATCAATATTCTGTCAGTGAACCCCCTGGAGGACATCTCTTAACACCAGGTCAACTGGTCCAGAGAGCCCCAACAAATCCTGGCATAATTCTTCTCATGTAGATCAGTTACAAATGATATCACATCAGAGGGCATGCCCAAATCACTAAGAACTAGGCGTTCCGCAGAGAGCGCGAAAATGTCTATACTTTCGCAATCTACAGCGAAGGAAAATGTTTTTCTTGTTTGCGCTTTAAAAATGCATTCTAGTGTGCGCGGTAGCGACTTGCTGGGTCCCTGCGTTCGCCGACGAGTTTTCCTATCCGTTCGCGTGCGCCATGAGATGTTGGATTGTTGGTAACCGGTCACGCTATACCATGAAAGTTTGCTATCGCAAACATGTCATTCGACCCGGAAGAGGAAATAAGCATTGCGAGCAAGAAGGCCGCGCCCATTAGCAAACGCATGGGCAAGTTAGAGGTATATTTCCCCGTTAGCATGCAAAATCACATTACTAACGGGCGGGAAAATCAATCTCCGCATCTTCGCGAACGTTCCGCATGCTCACTGAGTTTTTGCACAATTTCGCTAAAGTTTGCGAAAGTCAATTTCGCAAATTCTGCCCACCCCTACTAAGAACCTGCCATAACTTTGAGCAGGGGACCAGATCAAAGGCAGATTTTAAATCGACAAAGGCAACATAAAAGTTCCCTTTACCGATTACTACCATCTTCCCATAGATTAGCAAAGAATGGAAGATTTGGTCAGAAGTTTAACTCTTTTCCGAAACCCAACCTGCAACGGGCTTAAAATGTTATTTGTATCAAACCAATCCTGGATCTTAGCTAGTACGCAGTGACTAAAGACCATTTGTATGTGGTCTATTAGGCTGATAGGTCTATAATTCCAAGGCTCGGACCTGTCACCCTTCTTATAAATTGGCAACATTACTGCTCCATTCCATGAATCAGGAATAGAGGCTCCCTTTGCAATAGCATTGGCAAGAATAGGAACATATTTAGACATAGGTATTAATATCCCCCACCGAAATGAGATGATATTGTCGGTGGTGTCCTTCTAGGTAATCCTCAAAGGTTTGGACAGTTTTTGAGGCTAGTCCAAACTTTTACCCTTTGTCATAAATATTGAAGATGGCAACACAAATATCCTTGTAAATTGTTACTTGGATCCCAAGAATATCGAAGGAGACAATGACCAATTGGCTAACTGTTAAATCCAGAGAAGCTCTTACCCAAGTAGTTAAACCTCCTCTACCAGCTGCACTCGATTTCGCTGATGTAAAGAAATTAACTGAGCCAAGTTTGTATATTGGATCAGTGCCCCATGTCTCTTGAAGCGAGCATATATCATGCTTGCTCCTAGATAAAATTGTTCCTGTCAGGTTGAACCATTTTAGACCCGAGGCCAGACACATTCCAAGATAGTCTTTTAGTCAGGGGGGGACTTAACGAAGCCGGGCATAACTTAAGCTGTACCCTTGGATGGTAGGGGTTTCAACTGATGAGATTGAATTAGTGGCTAGTGGGGTAATAGTGGTGCTACTGGTCAAAGAGGGCTTCAATGCAGTAGGAACATTTCTTATCATGTGCTCTTGAAGGAAGAGGTTTCACCTGGCAAATTGCATTGGTAGTTAAATAAGTAGTAGGGCTACTGGGTTTGACTAGAGGCTCATGGAAATTAAGATTCCTGTTAACATATATTACTGACAATAGGATTAGTCTGCTAAGATGTAATCAACTAAAGATAGGCTGGGAACTGGACTGAATCGCCTGTTGGCCGTGTCCTGTCCCCATCACTAGACGTAGAATCGTGGACAAATAAGGTCCAAAGAAAATCTGGGCTGTTGGGTAAGAGGATTATTAACTTGGGACTTGGTGTCGGACTGCAAAAAGGGCATATTGGTTTCTCTTGCCAATGCAAGTTTGTTTATTATATTCAATAGCTGGTGAGTAATGGATTTAAGCTCCCCCGCCTCAGCCTTCACCTCCCCTACCTCGGCCTTCGGTTCCGTAATAAAGGAAGTACAGCTGGCTATATCAGCACAAAAAAAGGAATAAATGGAGCAGTTGTGGGGGCAGAATTGACACCTACTTGGTATTCGTATTTGTTGTGAATTAGGAACAGGAAGGCCCATAATTGGAGAAGCATCTTTGAGTTGAGTTCAATCCGAGCATAGCAGTGCATCCCATTCAACCAGATGATAATCTATCCGATCAATAACACAATTGCTCCCCGCAGTCATGGGGATTTTTTTCTTCTCTTAATTTTAGGGGAACCACTCTCCCCCTACACTGCCTTTTATCCATGATTGATACAAACACTGCACGTTTTTGCTCTGCAAAAGACCTAGCAAAGCCAAGTCATGGTTAAAACCTCTCCACTAAATCAATCATAAAAAACGCCTGCAGATTGAAACACAACCACCGGTGGAAGATTGAGACAATATGACAACCCAGACAACAGTTAGAAATGCATTCTCTCTTTGATGTGGACCAGTCTGTGGGCGCTTGTTTGGAGCAGGCGCAAGTGTAGGAGTTCAGATAAAAGTATCTTTAGCTGGAAGACGTAAAAGGGGGATCCCGGCCTCTCTGGGCTTTGACGGCCGTGGATGGGCCCACCCTTAACCCGTGCTCGCTGTAGGATGTAAAGGGTTTTTAGCATGTCGGACGAAGGTGGAGGCGCCCCCTCGAAAAGACGCCATCAGCAACAGCGCTTACTGGCGCATTGTAGTAGAAAAGCTTTATTCGATTTTAGCAAAATTTAAAATCATAAAAGCAGCAACACCAAGAAATCAATACATATTGTGCATGTTAAAACATAACTTGTCACATATATATCATTACATTTAAGAATTAACTGTAGGTACAGTAATTTAAGAACACATTAAACTTTTCCTTTTTCTGAAGATGCTCTTTAGAAAACCGACCATAGCGGCCATACTCAGTTTGTCATGTAACAACTGGAGATACAGTAAGGCTGGGCGGCACTGGTACCATGTTCCGCTATTTTTCAGAAAAGGTTTAATCCATCGGTCTCTCTCTTTGCAGTAAAATCTACAAAAGCAAATCACATGAAGGGTTGATTGTTCGGCCACCCCCTCACAGGGGCACTTACAGAGCATTTTTTTCCAATCATTAGTTTTAGGGAATGAAACAAGGCGAAAGAAGATATCGAATCTAAACCTTGTGAGTAAAAACCTGTCGAATCCCTTGGTACACCAATTCAAGTAGGGTTGCATATTAACAGAAACTAGCGACATTTGATGCCGCATCACCGAGCCCTTGTTGAGCTCGACCCCGAGCCGCAGGGATTCCAGATGGAACCAGCAGTTGTTCTTTAGGTCTTTCCTCGTGATCTTACATAACCCCTCTGGTGCAGTAAAGAACTCAGGATTCCCCCTATCTTGGCAAAACTTTTGAATATAGGTTAGCCAAGCTATTTTGTTTGATTTATCCAGTGCCATAACATCACGGATAATCTCTCTGTTCAGCTCCAGGTCAACTGCAGTCCAAACCCTGTGCCAAAGTAACAGTGGTTGCATCGTTATCAAATCACTGATTTGACCAACACCCAACTCAGCGTGACAGTTATACACAGATAAACTAGAAGGTACAGCTAAAATAAACCTAAGAAAAGCATTTTCTACTGTTTGAATTTCCCTGGTGTCTTGGATGCCCCAAACACCAGCGCCGTATATGGCCGTACTAACGCATGTGGCCGAATAAATTTTAAGTAAAATTTCGGGGGGTCTTTTACCCATCTTACGTGAAAAAGACATAAGTGCTGCAGTCACTTTTTTAAAGGACAAGGTCCTACTCCTAATAGCCGGACCCCAATGCCCCCCTCCCTCAAGAACAACTCCTAAATATGAAAAGGATTTAGTTACCTGCACTTTCTCCCTACGTGCAAACAACTTACAAGTTTTGGATTTACCCCATGCGCACGTCATCACAAAGGTTTTTTTCACATTCAGTTTCAGACCCTTGGAGTCCATGATATTAATATAGGCATCTAGGGCTGTCTGCAGACCTCTCTCTGTCCTGGCCATGATGATGGCATCATCTGCATATAATAGGGACACCACTTGGTTAAAATTAATTCTGGGTGAGTCAATAACTTTGGACACCAAAACATCCTCTAAATCATTAGTATATAAGTTAAAAAGAAGAGGCGCGAGAACGCACCCTTGCCTCACTCCACGCTTCACGTGGAAGGGCTTGGTGCACTCTCCCCCGGTTCCAAATCTCACCCTGGCCTTTACCCCTGCATAGAGTTGCCTTAAGAATGAAATGATGGCCTCTTCCACGTTAAGTTCTTCCAGCACCTTCCACAGACGCTCGTGCTTAACACAGTCAAAAGCAGCACTCAGGTCAACGAATGCTGCGTAAAGTTTGCCCGCCTTAGCCTGAACGTATTTCCCTTGAAGAAGTGTAAAGTTCAGGACCTGTTCGACGGTGCCCTTCCCCTCACGAAAGCCGTACTGAACTGGGGACAACACCCCTGCTTCTTCTACCCAAGATAGTAGCCGGTTCAGGACAACCCTCCCTGTAATCTTCATGAAAGAGTCAAGAAGGGAGATAGGGCGATAACAAGAGGGACTCTCCCTATCTCCCTTCTTGAAAATGGGGATAATATTAGAATCAGACCAGGTCTTGGGAAACCCCCGCTGACAGCTTGCATCCAGGACTCTCTTCAAAATGGGGGACCATAAGTCAACTGAATGTTTAAAAATGTCAATAGGAACCCCATCTAAACCTGGAGCTTTGCCTCCCCTACTCTGCTCAATAGCAGCGGACATTTCACCAATTGAGATACCCAAATTAACTTAGCGAAAGCTCCGGGATGCCTCCTTGTCCATATCCTCTATATCAGCTAACTTTGAAATCCCCTCCGGGTTATAGACTTCTGAAAAAAAGTCGATCCAGGAGTTTTCATTGATAGCAACCTCTACCCTTGCATTATTGGCTTCATTAAAAAATGGTGCATTGACTGCGCGCCAAAATAGGGCACTGTCCTTGGATTGTGCGGCATTGGCCAGATCATTCCAAGCCGCAGCTTTGATATTATTCTTACAGTTAATCCGTGCTAGGCGATAGGCTTTCCTGCACGTAGCCACCTCTACCAGATCCCTTACCTTATTGTGTAGCGCGGCTTTGAGGCAAGGATGCGCCCTAGAACAGGCAGCATCAAACCAAAAATTAGTAGACAACCTAGAAGTATGACCTCTCCCCGGACGGGACAGACTGTCTCGAATGGTCCGCGTAATAACCTCGAAGGCTGACAAGCTATCCTCATAAGAGGTCTCTACGTCAAGACACCTTTCAATTGAGGCAAGGGATCCCCTAACTATCTTGGTATGCGTTACCTTCGTGTCAATCTGATTCCACTTAATAGCATTGCCATTTTGTCTGGGCATATCACAATTTTTTAATCAAGACAGTCTTTCAATCAATGAACTGTATTTAACCTGTTGTAAAATAATGGCAATGGAAAGGGGAAGATGATCACTAAATCCTACAGAATGAGTGGTATAGTCCGCAAACCAGGTGGCATGACTTTCGGAGGCAACAATAAAATCAATAATGGTGTCAAGCCCTCTCCCCACAAAAGTTGGGCTAAACTCTACACAAGGGGAGCACAACCTGTTAACAAAATCTAAATTAAAAGATGCCAGCCTATCATTCAAAGATTCACCCCCCATCCAAGTGTGGGGACGTGACATCCGCCTCCGCCCCTATGGGTCCACAACCCCCCCGATCTTGTCCACACAGATTGTTGTTAAAATACCCCCCACAAACAATTATGCAGTCCCTCCCTTTCGGGGATATAATCCCGTGAATGTCATTAATCATGCAAGAGACCAGTTCTGAAACAAAACGTTTAGGCAGATTGCTGTAAATGTTAATCAGAATGATGTCAACCTTGGAGACCAACCGAATTAATAGGATCTGATAGCAAATTCCCATCTTAACTACCTTGATTTCCTCAACACCCATCAGATTCGAAACATAAATGCAAAGTCCTCCCATATTCCTCCCACGTTTAGAGTGTAAGGCTGCAGCATGAAAGGTTCTGTACCCATTTAGGTGAACAAGCTCAACGGACCAGGTTTCTTGGAAACACAAGAAGCCAAAGGGACTTACAAACTCCAGCCAAGAAGAATCTAAAACCCTATCCTTAATCCCTGAAATGTTCCAAAATAAAAACTCGATCTTCCCATGGGTCCTATGTTTAACAGCTGGTACATTGTTACTTAATCGGTCAGGAAGATCACAGTTCTGCCTTGCACTACAAGGTTCAGGGACTTCAAGATAATCAGAGCCTAGACTACGGATAGAAGCTGGGCTGGAAACATGGCGCGGCCTGGGATGGGTAACTGGGTCACTGACATTGCATACAGTAGGAGTAGGATCTATCGAAAGAACTGGTGCAAAAGATTTACAACTCAGTCAGTCAACGCCCTCTAGATCTCTTAAGCCTTCATAACGATTATAAAGGGGAATTTGAAATCGATTCAATGACCTGAGGTCAGCAGGAGCACGGGGATGATTTAAATGCTGAGTCCAAGGACCAGGATAAGCCAGATAGACAGGATGTGCAAAATTTTCCCACTGTGAAGCAAATGGAGGTCTAAAGCCACGATAGTGGCCCTCAGGATGATTACGCTGGGTCCTCAAACAATTGACCTGCGGATGCAGCAGTGGCCTGATTGAGCTTTCCAAGGCAGGTGCCCACAACCCAGGATTTGTCACTGGACATATCGTACT